>NC_064647.1:11745815-12048845 GCF_023864345.2 Schistocerca serialis cubense
GAATTAAATACAAAAGGCACAATGCCGACTTAAGTAAAAGAAAACTGACTCTTCTTACTGTCTATGATTTGAACCATTCATGTGACACTAATTATAGATTCCGATGCTTCACTTCAGGTTTACTGTATCCCTCTGACCCTCTTACTGACGATGAAACACAGAAATTGCTTCGGACTTAAATACAAAAGCCACAATGCCGACTTAAGTACAAGAAAACTGACTCTTCTTACTGTCCATCTTTTGAACCATTCCTGTGACACTAGTTATAGATTCCGATGCTTCACTTCAGGTTTACTGTATCTCTCCGACCTTCTTATTGACGATGAATCACAGAAATTTCTTCGGAGTTAAATACAAAAGGCACAATGCCGACTTAAGTACAAGAAAACTGACTCCTCTTACTGTCTATGCTTTGAACCATTCCTGTGACACTAGTTATAGATTCCGATGCTTCACTTCAAGATTACTGTATCCCTCTGACCTTCTTATTGTTAATGCAACACAGAAATTGAAACGGAATTATATACAAACTGCACAATGCCGACTTAAGTACATGACAACTGACTCTTCTTACTGTCTATGTTTTGAACCATTCCTGTGACACTAGTTATAGATTCCGATGCTTCACTTCAAGATTACTGTATCCCTCTGACCTTCTTATTGACGATGAAACACAGAAATTGCATCGGAATTAAATAGAAAAGGCACAATGCCGACTTAAGTACAAGTAAACTGACTCTTCTTACTGTCTAGGTTTGAACCATTCCTGTGACACTAGTTATAGATTCCGATGCTTCACTTCAGGTTTACTGTATCCCGCTGACCTTATTGACGATGAAACACAGAAATTGCGTCGGAAATAAATACAAAGGCACAATGCCGACTTAAGTACAAGAAAACTGACTCTTCTTACTGTCTATGCTTTGAACCACTCCTGTGACACTAGTTATAGATTCCGATGCTTCACTTCAGGTTTACTGTATCCCTCTGACATTTTTATTGACGATGAATCACAGAAATTGCATCGGAATTAAATAGAAAAGGCCCAATGCCGACTTAAATACAAGAAAACTGACTCCTCTTACTGTCTATGTTTTGAACCATTCCTGTGACACTAAATATAGATTCCGGTGCTTCACTTCAGGTTTACTGTATCCCTCTGACCCTCTCATTGACGATGAAACACAGAAATTGCATCGGAAATAAGTACAAAAAGCACAATGCCGACTTAAGTGCAAGAAAACTGACTCTTCTTACTGTCTATGTTTTGAACCATTCCTGTAACACTAGTTATAGATTCCGATGCTTCACTTCAGGTTTACTGTATCCCTCTGACCTTCTTATTGACGATGAAACACAGAAATTGCATCGGAATTAAATACAAAGAGCACAATGCCGACTTAAGTACAAGAAAACGACTCTTCTTACCGTCTATGTTTTGAACCAATCCTGTGACACTAGTTATAGATTCCGATGCTTCACTTCAGGTTTACTGTATCCCTCTGTCCTTCTTATTGACGATGAAACACAGAAATTGCATCGGAATTAAATACAAAAGGCACAATGCCGACTTAAGTACAAGAAAACTGACTCTTCTTACTCTATATGTTTTGAACCATTCATGTGACGCTAGTAATAGATTCCGATGCTTCACTTCAGGTTTACTGTATCTCTCCGACCTTCTTATTGACGATGAAACACAGAAATTGCATCGGAATTAAATACAAAATGCACAATGCCGACTTAAGTACAGGAGAACTGCCTCTTCTTACAGTCTATGCTTTGAACCAATCCTGTGACACTAAATATAGATTCCTGTGCTTCACTTCAGGTTTACTGTATCCCTCTGACCTTCTTATTGACGATGAAACACTGAAATTGCATCGGAATTAGATACCAAAAGCACAATGCCGACTTAAGTGCAAGAAAACTGACTCTTCTTACGGTCTATGTTTTGAACCATTCCTGTGACACTAGTTATAGATTACGATGCTTCACTTCAGGTTTACTGTATCACTCTGACCTTCTTATAGACGACGAATCACAGAAATTGCATCGGAATTAAATACAAAATACGCAATGCCGACTTAAGTACAAGAAAACTGACTCTTCTTACTGTCTATGTTTTGAACCATTCCTGTGACGCTAGTTATAGATTCCGATGCGTCACTTCAGGTTTACTGTATCCCTCTGACCTTCTTATTGACGATGAAACACAGAAATTGCTTCGGAGTTAAATACAAAAGGCACAATGCCGACTTAAGTACAAGAAAACTGACTCTTCTTACAGTCAATGTTTTGAACCATTCCTGTGACACTAGTTATAGATTCCGATGCTTCACTTCAGGTTTACTGTATCCCTCTGACCTTCTTATTGACGATGAAACACAGATATTGCATCGGAAATTAATACAAAAGGCACAATGCTGACTTAAGTACAAGAAAACTGACTCTTCTTACTGTCTATGTTTTGAACCATTCCTGTGACACTAGTTATAGATTCCGATGCTTCACTTCAGGTTTACTGTATCTCTCCGACCTTCTTATTGACGATGAAACACATAAATTGCATCGGAATTAAATACAAAAGGCACAATGCCTACTTAAGTACAGGAAAACTGACTCTTCTTACTGTCTATGTTTGAACCATTCCTGTGACACTAGTTATAGATTCCGATGCTTCACTTCAGGTTTACTGCATCCCTCTGACCATCTTATTGACGATGAAACACAGAAATTGCATCGGAATTAAATACAAAGGCACAATGCCGACTTAAGTACAAGAAAACTGACTCTTCTTACTGTCTATGTTTTGAACCATTCCTGTGACACTAGTTGTAGATTCCGATGCTTCACTTCAGGTTTACTGTATCCCTCTGACCTTCTTATTGACGATGAATCACAGGAATTGCCCCGGAATTAAATACAAAAGGCACAATGCCGACTTAAGTACAAGAAAACTGACTCTTCTTACTGTTTATGATTTGATCCATTCCTGTGACACTAGTTATAGATTCCGATGCTTCACTTCAGGTTTACTGTATCCCTCTGACCTTCTTATTGACGATGAAACATAGAAATTGCTTTGGAATTAAAAAGAAAGGGAACAATGCCGACTAAAGTACAAGAAAACTGACTCATCTTACTCTCTATGATTGAACCATTCCTGTGACACTAGTTATAGATTCCGATGCTTCACTTCATGTGTACTGTATCCCTCTGACCTTCTTATTGACGATGAAACACAGAAATTGCATCGGAATTAAATAGAAAAGGCACAATGAAGACTTAAGTACAGGAGAACTGCCTCTTCTTACAGTCTATGTTTTGAACCATTCCTGTGACACTAAATATAGATTCCTGTGCTTCACTTCAGGTTTACTGTATCCCTCTGACCTTCTTATTGACGATGAAACACAGAAATTGCATCGGAATTAGATACAAAAAGCACAATGCCGAATTAAGTGCAAGAAAACTGACTCTTCTTACTGTCTATGCTTTGAACCATTCCTGTGACACTAGTTATAGATTCCGATGCTTCACTTCAGGTTTACTGTATCACTCTGACCTTCTTATAGACGACGAATCACAGAAATTGCATCGGAATTAAATACAAAAGACGCAATGCCAACTTAAGTACAAGAAAACTGACCCTTCTTGCTGTCTATGTTTTGAACCATTCCTGTGACGCTAGTTATAGATTCCGATGCTTCACTTCTGGTTTACTGTATCTCTCTGACCTTAATGACGATGAAACACAGAAATTGCATCGGAATTAAATACAAAAGGCACAATGCCGACTTAAGTACAAGAAAACTGACTCTTCTTACTCTATATGTTTTGAACCATTCATGAGACACTAGTTATAGATTCCGTTGCTTCACGTCAGGTTTACTGTATCTCTCCGACCTTCTTATTGACGATGAATCACAGAAATTGCATCGGAATTAAATACAAAAGGCACAATGCTTACATAAGTACAAGAAAATTGATTCTTCTTACTGTCTATGTTTTGAACCATTCCTGTGACACTAGTTATAGATTCCGATGCTTCACCCCTGGTTTACTGTATCCCTCTGACCTTCTTATTGACGATGAAACACAGAAATTCCAACGGAATTAAATACAAAAGGCACAATGCCGACTTAAGTACAAGAAAACTGACTCTTCTTACTGTCTATGATTTGAACCATTCATGTGACATTAATTATAGATTCCGATGCTTCACTTCAGGTTTACTGTATCCTTCTGACCTTCTTATTGACGATGAAACACAGAAATTGCTTCGGACTTAAATACAAAAGCCACAATGCCGACTTAAGTACAAGAAATCTGACTCTTCTTACTGTCCATATTTTGAACCATTCCTGTGACACTAGTTATAGATTCCGATGCTTTACTTCAGGTTTACTGTATCTCTCCGACCTTCTTATTGACGATGAATCACAGAAATTGCTTCGGAGTTAAATACAAAAGGCACAATGCCGACTTAAGTACATGACAACTGACTCTTCTTACAGTCTATGTTTTGAACCATTCCTGTGACACTAGTTATAGATTCCGATGCTTCACTTCAAGATTACTGTATCCCTCTGACCTTCTTATTGACGATGAAACACAGAAATTGCATCCGAATTAAATAGAAAAGTCACAATGCCGACTTAAGTACAAGAAAATTGACTCTTCTTACTGTCTATGATTTGAAGCATTCATGTAGCACTAAATATAGATTCCGATGCTTCACTTCAGGTTCACTGTATCCCGCTGACCTTATTGACAATGAAACTCAGAAATTGCATCGGAATTAAAAAAAAAAATGCACAGTGCCGAGTTAAGTACAAGAAAACTGACTCTTTTTACTGTCTAGGTTTACACCATTCCTGTGACACTAGTTATATATTCCGATGCTTCACTTCAGGTTTACTGTATCCCGCCGACCTTATTGCCGATGAAACACAGAAATTGCATCGGAATTAAATACAAAGGCACAATGCCGACTTAAGTAGAAGAAAACTGACTCTTCTTACTGTCTATGTTTTGAACCATTCCTGTGACACTAGTTACAGATTCCGATGCTTCACTTCAGGTTTACTGTATCCCGCTGACCTTATTGACGATGAAACACAGAAATTGCGTCGGAATTAAATACAAAGGCTCAATGCCGACTTAAGTACAAGAAATCTGACTCTTCTTACTGTCTATGCTTTGAACCATTCCTATGACACTAGTTATAGATTCCGATGCTTCACTTCAGGTTTACTGTATCCCTCTGAAATTCTTGTTGACGATGAAACACAGAAATTGCATCGGAATTAAATACAAAAAGCACAATGCCGACTTAAGTGCAATAAAACTTATTCTTCTTACTGTCTATGTTTTGAACCATTCCTGTGACACTAGTTATAGATTCCGATGCTTCACGTCAGGTTTACTGTATCCCTCTGACCGTCTTATTGACGATGAAACACAGAAATTGCATCGGAATTAAATACAAAGGGCGCAATGCCGACTTAAGTACAAGAAAACTGACTCTTCTTACTGTCTATGTTTTGAACCATTCATGAGACACTAGTTATAGATTCCGTTGCTTCACGTCAGGTTTACTGTATCTCTCCGACCTTCTTATTGACGATGAATCAGAGAAATTGCATCGGAATTAAATTCAAAAGGCACAATGCCTACATAAGTACAAGAAAATTGACTCTTCTTACTGTCTATGTTTTGAACCATTCCTGTGACACTAGTTATAGATTCCGATGCTTCACCCCAGGTTTACTGTATCCCTCTGACCTTCTTATTGATAATGAAACACAGAAATTCCAACGGAATTAAATACAAAAGGCACAATGCCGACTTAAGTACAAGAAAACTGACTCTTCTTACTGTCTATGATTTGAACCATTCATGTGACACTAATTATAGATTCCGATGCTTCTCTTCAGGTTTACTGTATCCCTCTGACCTTCTTATTGACGATGAAACACAGAAATTGCTTCGCACTTAAATACAAGAGCCACAATGCCGACTTAAGTACAAGAAAACTGACTCTTCTTACTGTCCATCTTTTGAACCATTCCTGTGACACTAGTTATAGATTCCGATTGTTCACTTCAGGTTTACTGTATCTCTCCTACCTTCTTGTTGACGATGAATCACAGAAATTGCTTCGGAGTTAAATACAAAAGGCACAATGCCGACTTAAGTACAAGAAAACTGACTCCTCTTACTGTCTAAGTTTTGAACCATTATTGTGACACTAGTTATAGATTCCGATGCTTACTTTAGTTTTACTGTATCCCTCTGACCTTCTTATTGTTAATGCAACACAGAAATTGCAACGGAATTAAATACAAACTGCACAATGCCGACTTAAGAATATGACAACTGACTCTTCTTACTGTCTATGTTTTGAACCATTCCTGTGACACTAGTTATAGATTCCGATGCTTCACTTTAAGAATACTGTATCCCTCTGACCTTCTTATTGACGATGAAACACAGAAATTGCATCGGAATTAAATAGAAAAGGCACAATGCCGAGTTAAGTACAAGAAATCTGACTCTTTTTACTGTCTAGGTTTGCACCATTCCTGTGACACTAGTTATATATTCCGATGCTTCACTTCAGGTTTACTGTATCCCGCCGACCTTATTGACGATGAAACACAGAAATTGCATCGGAATTAAATACAAAGGCACAATGCCGACTTAATTAGAAGAAAACTGACTCTTCTTACTGTCTATGTTTTGAACCATTCCTGTGACACTAGTTATAGATTCCGATGCGTCACTTCAGGTTTACTGTATCCCTCTGACCTTCTTATTGACGATGAAACACAGAAATTGCTTCGGAGTTAAATACAAAAGGCACAATGCCGACATAAGTACAAGAAAATTGACTCTTCTTACTGTCTATGTTTTGAACCATTCCTGTGACACTAGTTATAGATTCCGATGCTTCACTTCAGGTTTACTGTATCCCTCTGACCTTATTGACGATGAAACATAGAAATTGCATTGGAATTAAAAAGAAAGGGAACAATGCCGACTAAAGTACAAGAGAACTGACTCATCTTACTCTCTATGATTGAACCATTCCTGTGTCACTAGTTATAGATTCCGATGCTTCACTTCATGTGTACTGTATCCCTCTGACCTTCTTATTGACGATGAAACACAGAAATTGCATCGGAATTAAATAGAAAATGCACAATGCCGACTTAAGTACAGGAGAACTGCCTCTTCTTACAGTCTATGTTTTGAACCATTCCTGTGACACTAAATATAGATTCCTGTGCTTCACTTCAGGTTTACTGTATCCGTCTGACCTTCTTATTGACGATGAAACACAGAAATTGCATCGGAATTAGATACAAAAAGCACAATGCCGAATTAAGTTCAAGAAAACTGACTCTTCTTACTGTCTATGCTTTGAACCATTCCTGTGACACTAGTTATAGATTCCGATGCTTCACTTCAGGTTTACTGTATCACTCTGACCTTCTTATAGACGACGAATCACAGAAATTGCATAGGAATTAAATACAAAAGGCGCAATGCCGACTTAAGTACAAGAAAACTGACTCTTTTTACTGTCTAGGTTTGCACCATTCCTGTGACACTAGTTATATATTCCGACGCTTCACTTCAGGTTTACTGTATCCCGCCGACCTTATTGACGATGAAACACAGAAATTGCATCGGAATTAAATACAAAAGGCACAATGCCGACTTAAGTACAAGAAAACTGACTCTTCTTACTCTATATGTTTTGAACCATTCATGAGACACTAGTTATAGATTCCGTTGCTTCACGTCAGGTTTACTGTATCTCTCCGACCTTCATATTGACGATGAATCACAGAAATTGCATCGGAATTAAATACAAAAGGCACAATGCCTACATAAGTACAAGAAAATAGAATCTTTTTACTGTCTATGTTTTGAACCATTCCTGTGACACTAGTTATAGATTCCGATGCTTCACCCCAGGTTTACTGTATCCCTCTGACCTTCTTATTGACGATGAAACACAGATATTCCAACGGAATTAAGTACAAAAGGCACAATGCCGACTTAAGTACAAGAAAACTGACTCTTCTTACTGTCTATGATTTGAACCATTCATGTGACACTAATTATAGATTCCGATACTTCACTTCAGGATTACTGTATCCCTCTGACCTTCTTATTGACGATGAAACACAGAAATTGCTTCGGACTTAAATACAAAAGCCACAATGCCGACTTAAGTACAAGAAAACTGACTCTTCTTACTGTCCATCTTTTGAACCATTCCTGTGACACTAGTTATAGATTCCGATGCTTCACTTCAGGTTTACTGTATCTCTCCGACCTTATTGACGATGAATCACAGAAATTGCTTCGGAGTTAAATACAAAAGGCACAATGCCGGCTTAAGTACAAGAAAACTGACTCCTCTTACTGTCTAAGTTTTGAACCATTATTGTGACACTAGTTATAGATTCCGATGCATCACTTCAGGTTTACTGTATCCCTCTGACCTTCTTATTGTTAATGCAACACAGAAATTGCAACGGAATAAAATACAAACTGCACAATGCCGACTTAAGTACATGACAACTGACTCTTCTTACAGTCTATGTTTTGAACCATTCCTGTGACACTAGTTATAGATTCCGATGCTTCACTTCAAGATTACTGTATCCCTCTGACCTTCTTATTGACGATGAAACACAGAAATTGCATCCGAATTAAATAGAAAAGTCACAATGCCGACTTAAGTACAAGAAAATTGACTCTTCTTACTGTCTATGATTTGAAGCATTCATGTGACACTAAATATAGATTCCGATGCTTCACTTCAGGTTTACTGTATCCCGCTGACCTTATTGACGATGAAACTCAGAAATTGCATCGGAATTAAAAAAAAATGCACAGTGCCGAGTAAAGTACAAGAAAACTGACTCTTTTTACTGTCTAGGTTTGCACCATTCCTGTGACACTAGTTATAGATTCCGATGCTTCACTTCAGGTTTACTGTATCCCGCTGACCTTATTGACGATGAAACACAGAAATTGCGTCGGAATTAAATACAAAGGCTCAATGCCGACTTAAGTACAAGAAAACTGACTCTTCTTACTGTCTATGCTTTGAACCATTCCTATGACACTAGTTATAGATTCCGATGCTTCACTTCAGGTTTACTGTATCCCTCTGACATTCTTGTTGACGATGAAACACAGAAATTGCATCGGAATTAAATACAAAAAGCACAATGCCGACTTAAGTGCAATAAAACTTATTCTTCTTACTGTCTATGTTTTGAACCATTTCTGTGACACTAGTTATAGATTCCGATGCTTCACGTCAGGTTTACTGTATCCCCCTGACCGTTTTATTGACGATGAAACACAGAAATTGCATCGGAATTAAATACAAAGGGCGCAATGCCGACTTAAGTACAAGAAAACTGACTCTTCTTACTGTCTATGTTTTGAACCATTCATGAGACACTAGTCATAGATTCCGTTGCTCCACGTCAGGTTTACTCTATCTCTCCGACCTTCTTATTGACGATGAATCAGAGAAATTGCATCGGAATTAAATTCAAAAGGCACAATGCCTACATAAGTACAAGAAAATTGACTCTTCTTACTGTCTATGTTTTGAACCATTCCTGTGACACTAGTTATAGATTCCGATGCTTCACCCCAGGTTTACTGTATCCCTCTGACCTTCTTATTGATGATGAAACACAGAAATTCCAACGGAATTAAATACAAAAGGCACAATGCCGATTTAAGTACAAGAAAACTGACTCTTCTTGCTGTCTATGATTTGAACCATTCATGTGACACTAATTATAGATTCCGATGCTTCACTTCAGGTTTACTGTATCCCTCTGACCTTCTTATTGACGATGAAACACAGAAATTGCTTCGCACTTAAATACAAAAGCCACAATGCCGACTTAAGTACAAGAAAACTGACTCTTCTTACTGTCCATCTTTTGAACCATTCCTGTGACACTAGTTATAGATTCCGATGGTTCACTTCAGGTTTACTGTATCTCTCCTACCTTCTTGTTGACGATGAATCACAGAAATTACTTCGGAGTTAAATACAAAAGGCACAATGCCGACTTAAGTACAAGAAAACTGACTCCTCTTACTGTCTAAGTTTTGAACCATTATTGTGACACTAGTTATAGATTCCGATGCTTCACTTCAGGTTTACTGTATCCCTCTGACCTTCTTATTGTTAATGCAACACAGAAATTGCAACGGAATTAAATACAAACTGCACAATGCCGACTTAAGAACATGACAACTGACTCTTCTTACTGTCTATGTTTTGAACCATTCCTGTGACACTAGTTATAGATTCCGATGCTTCACTTCAAGAATACTGTATCCCTCTGACCTTCTTATTGACGATGAAACACAGAAATTGCATCGGAATTAAATAGAAAAGGCACAATGCCGAGTTAAGTACAAGAAAACTGACTCTTTTTACTGTCTAGGTTTGCACCATTCCTGTGACACTAGTTATATATTCCGATGCTTCACTTCAGGTTTACTGTATCCCGCCGACCTTATTGACGATGAAACACAGAAATTGCATCGGAATTAAATACAAAGGCACAATGCCGACTTAAGTACAAGAAAACTGACTCTTCTTACTGTCTAGGTTTGAACCATTCCTGTGACACTAGTTATAGATTCCGATGCTTCACTTCAGGTTTACTGTATCCCTCTGACCTTCTTATTGTTAATGCAACACAGAATTTGCAACGGAATTAAATACAAACTGCACAATGCCGACTTAAGTACATGACAACTGACTCTTCTTACTGTCTATGTTTTGAACCATTCCTGTGACGCTAGTTATAGATTCCGATGCTTCACGTCAGGTTTACTGTATACCTCTGACCTTCTTATTGACGATGAAACACAGAAATTCCAACGGAATTAAATACAAAAGGCACAATGCCGACTTAAGTACAAGAAAACTGACTCTTCTTACTGTCTATGATTTGAACCATTCATGTGACACTAATTATAGATTCCGATGCTTCACTTCAGGTTTACTGTATCCCTCTGACCTTCTTATTGACGATGAAACACAGAAATTGCTTCGCACTTAAATACAAAAGCCAGAATGCCGACTTAAGTACAAGAAAACTGTCTCGTCTTACTGTCCATCTTTTGAACCATTCCTGTGACACTAGTTATAGATTCCGATGGTTCACTTCAGGTTTACTGTATCTCTCCGACCTTCTTATTGACGATGAATCACAGAAATTGCTTCGGAGTTGAATACAAAGGGCACAATACCGACTTAAGTACAAGTAAACTGACTCCTCTTACTGTCTAAGTTTTAACCCTTATTCTGACACTAGTTATAGATTCCGATGCTTCACTTCAGGTTTACTGTATCCCTCTGACCTTCTTATTGTTAATGCAACACAGAATTTGCAACGGAATTAAATACAAACTGCACAATGCCGACTTAAGTACATGACAACTGACTCTTCTTACTGTCTATGTTTTGAACCATTCCTGTGACACTAGTTATAGATTCCGATGCTTCACTTCAAGATTACTGTATCCCTCTGACCTTCTTATTGACGATGAAACACAGAAATTGCATCGGAATTAAATAGAAAAGGCACAATGCCGACTTAAGTACAAGAAAATTGACTCTTCTTACTGTCTATGATTTGAACCATTCATGTGACACTACATATAGATTACGATGCTTCACTTCAGGTTTACTGTATCCCGCTGACCTTATTGACGATGAAACACAGAAATTGCATCGGAATTAAAAAAAAATTCACATTGCCGAGTTAAGTACAAGAAAACTGACTCTTTTTACTGTCTAGGTTTGCACCATTCCTGTGACACTTGTTATCGATTCCGATGCTTCACTTCAGGTTTACTGTATCCCGCTGACCATATTGACGATTAAACACAGAAATTGCATCGGAATTAAATACAAAGGCACAATGCCGACTTATGTGCAAGAAAACTGACTCTTCTTACTGTCTATGTTTTGAACCATTCCTGTGACACTAGTTATAGATTCCGATGATTCACTTCAAGATTACTGTATCCCTCTGACCTTCTTATTGACGATGAAACACAGATATTGCATCGGAAATTAATACAAAAGGCACAATGGCGACTTAAGTACAAGAAAACTGACTCTTCTTACTGTCTATGTTTTGATCCATTCCTGTGACACTAGTTATAGATTCCGATGCTTCACTTCAGGTTTACTTTATCCCTCTGACATTCTTGTTGACGATGAAACACAGAAATTGCATCGGAATTAAATACAAAAAGCACAATGCCGACTTTAGTGCAATAAAACTTATTCTTCTTACTGTCTATGTTTTGAACCATTCCTGTGACACTAGTTATAGTTTCCGATGCTTCACGTAAGATTTACTGTATCCCTCTGACCGTCTTATTGACGATGAAACACAGAAATTGCATCGGAATTAAATACAAAGGGCGCAATGCCGACTTAAGTACAAGAAAACTGACTCTTCTTACTGTCTATGTTTTGAAACATTCCTGTGACGCTAGTTATAGATTCCGATGCTTCACTTCTGGTTTACTGTATCCCTCTGACCTTCTTATTGACGATGAAACACAGAAATTGCATCGGAATTAAATACAAAAGGCACAATGCCGACTTAAGTACAAGAAAACTGACTCTTCTTACTCTATATGTTTTGAACCATTCATGAGACACTAGTTATAGATTCCGTTGCTTCACGTCAGGTTTACTGTATCTCTCCGACCTTCTTATTGACGATGAATCAGAGAAATTGCATCGGAATTAAATTCAAAAGGCACAATGCCTACATAAGTACAAGAAAATTGACTCTTCTTACTGTCTATGTTTTGAACCATTCCTGTGACACTAGTTATAGATTCCGATGCTTCACCCCAGGTTTACTGTATCCCTCTGACCTTCTTATTGACGATGAAACACAGAAATTCCAACGGAATTAAATACAAAAGGCACAATGCCGACTTAAGTACAAGAAAACTGACTCTTCTTACTGTCTATGATTTGAACCATTCATGTGACACTAATTATAGATTCCGATGCTTCACTTCAGGTTTACTGTATCCCTCTGACCTTCTTATTGTCGATGAAACACAGAAATTGCTTCGCACTTAAATACAAAAGCCACAATGCCGACTTAAGTACAAGAAAACTGACTCTTCTTACTGTCCATCTTTGGACCATTCCTGTGACACTAGTTATAGATTCCGATGCTTCACTTCAGGTTTACTGTATCTCTCCGACCTTCTTATTGACGATGAATCACAGAAATTGCTTCGGAGTTAAATACAAAAGGCACAATGCCGACTTAAGTACAAGAAAACTGACTTCTCTTACTGTCTAAGTTTTGAACCATTATTGTGACACTTGTTATAGATTCCGATGCTTCACTTCAGGTTTACTGTATCCCTCTGACCTTCTTATTGTTAATGCAACACAGAAATTGCAACGGAATTAAATACAAACTGCACAATGCCGACTTAAGTACATGACAACTGACTCTTCTTACTGTCTATGTTTTGAACCATTCCTGTGACACTAGTTATAGATTCCGATGATTCACTTCAAGATTACTGTATCCCTCTGACCTTCTTATTGACGATGAAACACAGATATTGCATCGGAAATTAATACAAAAGGCACAATGGCGACTTAAGTACAAGAAAACTGACTCTTCTTACTGTCTATGTTTTGATCCATTCCTGTGACACTAGTTATAGATTCCGATGCTTCACTTCAGGTTTACTGTATCCCTCTGACCTTCTTACTGACGATAAAACACAGAAATTGCATCGGAATTAAATACAAAAGGCACAATGCCGACTGAAGTACAAGAAAACTGACTCTTCTTCCTGTCTATGTTTTGAACCATTCTTGTGACACTAGTTATAGATTCCGATGTTTCACTTTAGGTTTACTATATCCCGCTGACCTTATTGACGATGAAACACAGAAATTGCATCGGAATTAAATACAAAGGCACAATGCCGACTTAAGTACAAGAAAACTGACTCTTCTTACTGGTAAGGTTTGAACCATTCCTGTGACACTAGTTATAGATTCCGATGCTTCACTTCAGGTTTACTGTATCCCGCTGACCTTATTGACGATGAAACACAGAAATTGCGTCGGAATTAAATACAAAGGCACAATGCCGACTTAAGTACAAGAAAACTGACTCTTCTTACTGTCTATGCTTTGAACCATTCCTATGACACTAGTTATAGATTCCGATGCTTCACTTCAGGTTTACTTTATCCCTCTGACATTCTTGTTGACGATGAAACACAGAAATTGCATCGGAATTAAATACAAAAAGCACAATGCCGACTTTAGTGCAATAAAACTTATTCTTCTTACTGTCTATGTTTTGAACCATTCCTGTGACACTAGTTATAGATTCCGATGCTTCACGTCAGATTTACTGTATCCCTCTGACCGTCTTATTGACGATGAAACACAGAAATTGCATCGGAATTAAATACAAAGGGCGCAATGCCGACTTAAGTACAAGAAAACTGACTCTTCTTACTGTCTATGTTTTGAAACATTCCTGTGACGCTAGTTATAGATTCCGATGCTTCACTTCTGGTTTACTGTATCCCTCTGACCTTCTTATTGACGATGAAACACAGAAATTGCATCGGAATTAAATACAAAAGGCACAATGCCGACTTAAGTACAAGAAAACTGACTCTTCTTACTCTATATGTTTTGAACCATTCATGAGACACTAGTTATAGATTCCGTTGCTTCACGTCAGGTTTACTGTATCTCTCCGACCTTCTTATTGACGATGAATCAGAGAAATTGCATCGGAATTAAATTCAAAAGGCACAATGCCTACATAAGTACAAGAAAATTGACTCTTCTTACTATCTATGTTTTGAACCATTCCTGTGACACTAGTTATAGATTCCGATGCTTCACCCCAGGTTTACTGTATCCCTCTGACCTTCTTATTGACGATGAAACACAGAAATTCCAACGGAATTAAATACAAAAGGCACAATGCCGACTTAAGTACAAGAAAACTGACTCTTCTTACTGTCTATGATTTGAACCATTCATGTGACACTAATTATAGATTCCGATGCTTCACCTCAGGTTTACTGTATCCCTCTGACCTTCTTATTGTCGATGAAACACAGAAATTGCTTCGCACTTAAATACAAAAGCCACAATGCCGACTTAAGTACAAGAAAACTGACTCTTCTTACTGTCCATCTTTGGACCATTCCTGTGACACTAGTTATAGATTCCGATGCTTCACTTCAGGTTTACTGTATCTCTCCGACCTTCTTATTGACGATGAATCACAGAAATTGCTTCGGAGTTAAATACAAAAGGCACAATGCCGACTTAAGTACAAGAAAACTGACTTCTCTTACTGTCTAAGTTTTGAACCATTATTGTGACACTTGTTATAGATTCCGATGCTTCACTTCAGGTTTACTGTATCCCTCTGACCTTCTTATTGTTAATGCAACACAGAAATTGCAACGGAATTAAATACAAACTGCACAATGCCGACTTAAGTACATGACAACTGACTCTTCTTACTGTCTATGTTTTGAACCATTCCTGTGACACTAGTTATGGATTCCGATGCTTCACTTCAAGATTACTGTATCCCTCTGACCTTCTTATTGACGATGAAACACAGAAATTGCATCGGAATTAAATAGAAAAGGCACAATGCCGACTTAAGTACAAGAAAATTGACTCTTCTTACTGTCTATGATTTGAACCATTCATGTGACACTACATATAGATTACGATGCTTCACTTCAGGTTTACTGTATCCCGCTGACCTTATTGACGATGAAACACAGAAATTGCATCGGAATTAAAAAAAAAATTCACATTGCCGAGTTAAGTACAAGAAAACTGACTCTTTTTACTGTCTAGGTTTGCACCATTCCTGTGACACTTGTTATCGATTCCGATGCTTCACTTCAGGTTTACTGTATCCCGCTGACCATATTGACGATTAAACACAGAAATTGCATCGGAATTAAATACAAAGGCACAATGCCGACTTATGTGCAAGAAAACTGACTCTTCTTACTGTCTATGTTTTGAACCATTCCTGTGACACTAGTTATAGATTCCGATGATTCACTTCAAGATTACTGTATCCCTCTGACCTTCTTATTGACGATGAAACACAGATATTGCATCGGAAATTAATACAAAAGGCACAATGGCGACTTAAGTACAAGAAAACTGACTCTTCTTACTGTCTATGTTTTGATCCATTCCTGTGACACTAGTTATAGATTCCGATGCTTCACTTCAGGTTTACTGTATCCCTCTGACCTTCTTACTGACGATAAAACACAGAAATTGCATCGGAATTAAATACAAAAGGCACAATGCCGACTGAAGTACAAGAAAACTGACTCTTCTTCCTGTCTATGTTTTGAACCATTCTTGTGACACTAGTTATAGATTCCGATGTTTCACTTTAGGTTTACTATATCCCGCTGACCTTATTGACGATGAAACACAGAAATTGCATCGGAATTAAATACAAAGGCACAATGCCGACTTAAGTACAAGAAAACTGACTCTTCTTACTGGTAAGGTTTGAACCATTCCTGTGACACTAGTTATAGATTCCGATGCTTCACTTCAGGTTTACTGTATCCCGCTGACCTTATTGACGATGAAACACAGAAATTGCGTCGGAATTAAATACAAAGGCACAATGCCGACTTAAGTACAAGAAAACTGACTCTTCTTACTGTCTATGCCTTGAAATATTCCTATGACACTAGTTATAGATTCCGATGCTTCACTTCAGGTTTACTTTATCCCTCTGACATTCTTGTTGACGATCAAACACAGAAATTGCATCGGAATTAAATACAAAAAGCACAATGCCGACTTTAGTGCAATAAAACTTATTCTTCTTACTGTCTATGTTTTGAACCATTCCTGTGACACTAGTTATAGATTCCGATGCTTCACGTCAGATTTACTGTATCCCTCTGACCGTCTTATTGACGATGAAACACAGAAATTGCATCGGAATTAAATACAAAGGGCGCAATGCCGACTTAAGTACAAGAAAACTGACTCTTCTTACTGTCTATGTTTTGAAACATTCCTGTGACGCTAGTTATAGATTCCGATGCTTCACTTCTGGTTTACTGTATCCCTCTGACCTTCTTATTGACAATGAAACACAGAAATTGCATCGGAATTAAATACAAAAGGCACAATGCCGACTTAAGTACAAGAAAACTGACTCTTCTTACTCTATATGTTTTGAACCATTCATGAGACACTAGTTATAGATTCCGTTGCTTCACGTCAGGTTTACTGTATCTCTCCGACCTTCTTATTGACGATGAATCAGAGAAATTGCATCGGAATTAAATTCAAAAGGCACAATGCCTACATAAGTACAAGAAAATTGACTCTTCTTACTGTCTATGTTTTGAACCATTCCTGTGACACTAGTTATAGATTCCGATGCTTCACCCCAGGTTTACTGTATCCCTCTGACCTTCTTATTGACGATGAAACACAGAAATTCCAACGGAATTAAATACAAAAGGCACAATGCCGACTTAAGTACAAGAAAACTGACTCTTCTTACTGTCTATGATTTGAACCATTCATGTGACACTAATTATAGATTCCGATGCTTCACTTCAGGTTTACTGTATCCCTCTGACCTTCTTATTGTCGATGAAACACAGAAATTGCTTCGCACTTAAATACAAAAGCCACAATGCCGACTTAAGTACAAGAAAACTGACTCTTCTTACTGTCCATCTTTGGACCATTCCTGTGACACTAGTTATAGATTCCGATGCTTCACTTCAGGTTTACTGTATCTCTCCGACCTTCTTATTGACGATGAATCACAGAAATTGCTTCGGAGTTAAATACAAAAGGCACAATGCCGACTTAAGTACAAGAAAACTGACTTCTCTTACAGTCTAAGTTTTGAACCATTATTGTGACACTTGTTATAGATTCCGATGCTTCACTTCAGGTTTACTGTATCCCTCTGACCTTCTTATTGTTAATGCAACACAGAAATTGCAACGGAATTAAATACAAACTGCACAATGCCGACTTAAGTACATGACAACTGACTCTTCTTACTGTCTATGTTTTGAACCATTCCTGTGACACTAGTTATAGGTTCCGATGCTTCACTTCAAGATTACTGTATCCCTCTGACCTTATTGACGATGAAACACACAAATTGCATCGGAATTAAAAAAAAAATCACAATGCCGAGTTAAGTACAAGAAAACTGACTCTTTTTACTGTCTAGGTTTGCACCATTCCTGTGACACTAGTTATGGATTCCGATGCTTCACTTCTGGTTTACTGTATCCCTCTGACCTTCTTATTGACGATGAAACACAGAAATTGCATCGGAATTAAATACAAAAGGCACAATGCCGACCTAAGTACAAGAAAACTGACTCTTCTTACCCTATATGTTTTGAACCATTCATTAGACACTAGTTATAGATTCCGTTGCTTCACGTCAGGTTTACTGTATCTCTCCGACATTCTTATTGACGATGAATCACAGAAATTGCATCGGAATTAAATTCAAAAGGCACAATGCCTACATAAGTACAAGAAAATTGACTCTTCTTACTGTCTATGTTTTGAACCATTCCTGTGACACTAGTTATAGATTCCGATGCTTCACCCCAGGTTTACTGTATCCCTCTGACCTTCTTATTGACGATGAAACACAGAAATTGCATCGGAATTAGATACAAAAAGCACAATGCCGACTTAAGTACAAGAAAATTGACTCTTCTTACTGTCTATGATTTGAACCATTCATGTGACACTAAATATAGATTACGATGCTTCACTTCAGGTTTACTGTATCCCGCTGACCTTATTGACGATGAAACACACAAATTGCATCGGAATTAAAAAAAAAATTCACAATGCCGAGTTAAGTACAAGAAAACTGACTCTTTTTACTGTCTAGGTTTGCACCATTCCTGTGACACTAGTTATAGATTCCGATGCTTCACTTCTGGTTTACTGTATCCCTCTGCCCTTCTTATTGACGATGAAACACAGAAATTGCATCGGAATTAAATACAAAAGGCTCAATGCCGACCTAAGTACAAGAAAACTGACTCTTCTTACTCTATATGTTTTGAACCATTCATGAGACACTAGTTATAGATTCCGTTGCTTCACGTCAGGTTTACTGTATCTCTCCGACCTTCTTATTGCCGATGAATCACAGAAATTGCATCGGAATTAAATTCAAAAGGCACAATGCCTACATAAGTACAAGAAAATTGACTCTTCTTACTGTCTATGTTTTGAACCATTCCTGTGACACTAGTTATAGATTCCGATGCTTCACCCCAGGTTTACTGTATCCCTCTGACCTTCTTATTGACGATGAAACACAGAAATTCCAACGGAATTAAATACAAAAGGCACAATGCCGACTTAAGTACAAGAAAACTGACTCTTCTTACTGTCTATGATTTGAACCATTCATGTGACACTAATTATAGATTCCGATGCTTCACTTCAGGTTTACTGTATCCCTCTGACCTTCTTATTGACGATGAAACACAGAAATTGCTTCGCACTTAAATACAAAAGCCACAATGCCGACTTAAGTACAAGAAAACGGACTCTTCTTACTGTCCATCTTTGGACCATTCCTGTGACACTAGTTATAGATTCCGATGCTTCACTTCAGGTTTACTGTATCTCTCCGACCTTCTTATTGACGATGAATCACAGAAATTGCTTCGGAGTTAAATACAAAAGGCACAATGCCGACTTAAGTACAAGAAAACTGACTCCTCTTACTGTCTAAGTTTTGAACCATTATTGTGACACTAGTTATAGATTCCGATGCTTCACTTCAGGTTTACTGTATCCCTCTGACCTTCTTATTGTTAATGCAACACAGACATTGCAACGGAATTAAATACACACTGCACAATGCCGACTTAAGTACATGACAACTGACTCTTCTTACTGTCTATGTTTTGAACCATTCCTGTGACACTAGTTATAGATTCCGATGCTTCACTTCAAGATTACTGTATCCCTCTGACCTTCTTATTGACGATGAAACACAGAAATTGCATCGGAATTAAATAGAAAAGGCACAATGCCGACTTAAGAACAAGAAAATTGACTCTTCTTACTGTCTATGATTTGAACCATTCATGTGACACTAAATATAGATTACGATGCTTCACTTCAGGTTTACTGTATCCCGCTGACCTTATTGACGATGAAACACACAAATTGCATCGGAATTAAAAAAAAATTCACAATGCCGAGTTAAGTACAAGAAAACTGACTCTTTTTACTGTCTAGGTTTGCACCATTCCTGTGACACTAGTTATAGGTTCCGATGCTTCACTTCAGGTTTACTGTATCCCGCTGACCTTATTGACGATGAAACACAGAAATTGCATCGGAATTAAATACAAAGGCACAATGCCGACTTAAGTAGAAGAAAACTGACTCTTCTTACTGTCTATGTTTTGAACCATTCCTGTGACACTAGTTATAGATTCCGATGCTTCACTTCAAGATTACTGTATCCCTCTGACCTTCATATTGACGATGAAACACAGAAATTGCATCGGAATTAAATAGAAAAGGCATAATGCCGACTTAAGTACAAGAAAATTGACTCTTCTTACTGTCTATGATTTGAACCATTCATGTGACACTAAATATAGATTACGATGCTTCACTTCAGGTTTACTGTATCCCGCTGACCTTATTGACGATGAAACACAGAAATTGCATCGGAATTAAAAAAAAATTTCACAATGCCGACTTAAGTGCAGAAAACTGACTCTTCTTACTGTCTATGTTTTGAACCTTTCCGGTGACACTAGTTATAGATTCCGATGCTTCACTTCAGGTTTACTGTATCCCTCTGACCTTCTTATTGACGATGAAACACAGAAATTGCATCGGAATTAAATACAAAGAGCACACTGCCGACTTAAGTACAAGAATACGACTCTTCTTACCGTCTATGTTTTGAACTATTCCTGTGACACTAGTTATAGATTCCGATTCTTCACTTCAGGTTTACTGTATCCCTCTGACCTTCATATTGACGATGAAACACAGAAATTTCGTCGGAATTAAATACGAAGGCACAATGCCGACTTAAGTACAAGAAAACAGACTCTTCTTACTGTCTATGTTTTGAACCATTCCTGTGACACTAGTTGTAGATTCCGATGCTTCACTTCAGGTTAACTGTAACCCCCTGACCTTCTTATTGACGATGAATCACAAGAATTGCTTCGGAATTAAATACAAAAGGCACAATGCCGACTTAAGTACAAGAAAACTGACTCTTCTTACTGTTTATGATTTGATCCATTCCTGTGACACTAGTTATAGATTCCGATGCGTCACTTCAGGTTTACTGTATCCCTCTGACCTTCTTATTGACGATGAAACACAGAAATTGCTTCGGAGTTAAATACAAAAGGCACAATGCCGACTTAAGTACAAGAAAACTGACTCTTCTTACAGTCAATGTTTTGAACCATTCCTGTGACACTAGTTATAGATTCCGATGCTTCACTTCAGGTTTACTGTATCCCTCTGACCTTCTTATTGACGATAAAACACAGAAATTGCATCGGAATTAAATACAAAAGGCACAATGCCGACTGAAGTACAAGAAAACTGACTCTTCTTCCTGTCTATGTTTTGAACCATTCTTGTGACACTAGTTATAGATTCCGATGTTTCACTTTAGGTTTACTGTATCCCGCTGACCTTATTGACGATGAAACACAGAAATTGCATCGGAATTAAATACAAAGGCACAATGCCGACTTAAGTACAAGAAAACTGACTCTTCTTACTGTCTAGGTTTGAACCATTCCTGTGACACTAGTTATAGATTCAGATGCTTCACTTCAGGTTTACTGTATCCCGCTGACCTTATTGACGATGAAACACAGAAATTGCGTCGGAATTAAATACAAAGGCACAATGCCGACTTAAGTACAAGAAAACTGACTCTTCTTACTGTCTATGCTTTGAACCATTCCTATGACACTAGTTATAGATTCCGATGCTTCACTTCAGGTTTACTGTATCCCTCTGACATTCTTGTTGACGATGAAACACAGAAATTGCATCGGAATTAAATACAAAAAGCACAATGCCGACTTAAGTGCAATAAAACTTATTCTTCTTACTGTGTATGTTTTGAACCATTCCTGTGACTCTAGTTATAGATTCCGATGTATCACGTCAGGTTTACTGTATCCCTCTGAGCGTCTTATTGACGATGAAACACAGAAATTGCATCGGAATTAAATACAAAAGGCGCAATGCCGACTTAAGTACAAGAAAACTGACTCTTCTTACTGTCTACGTTTTGAACCATTCCTGTGACGCTAGTAATAGATTCCGATGCTTCACTTCTGGTTTTCTGTATCCCTCTGACCTTCTTATTGACGATGAAACACAGAAATTGCATCGGAATTAAATACAAAAGGCACAATGCCGACTTAAGTACAAGAAAGCTGACTCTTCTTACTCTATATGTTTTGAACCATTCATGAGACACTAGTTATAGATTCCGTTGCTTCACATCAGGTTTACTGTATCTCTCCGACCTTCTTATTGACGATGAATCACAGAAATTGCATCGGAATTAAATTCAAAATGCACAATGCCTACATAAGTACAAGAAAATTGACTCTTCTTCTGTCTATGTTTTGAACCATTCCTGTGACACTAGTTATAGATTCCGATGCTTCACTTCAGGTTTACTGTATCCCTCTGACCTTCTTATTGTTAATGCAACACAGAAATTGCAACGGAATTAAATACAAACTGCACAATGCCGACTTAAGTACATGACAACTGACTCTTCTTACTGTCTATGTTTTGAACCATTCCTGTGACACTAGTTATAGATTCCGATGCTTCACTTCAGGTTTACTGTATCCCGCTGACCTTATTGACGATGAAACACAGAAATTGCGTCGGAATTAAATACAAAGGCACAATGCCGACTTAAGTACAAGAAAACTGACTCTTCTTACTGTCTATGCTTTGAACCATTCCTATGACACTAGTTATAGATTCCGATGCTTCACTTCAGGTTTACTGTACCCCTCTGACATTCTTGTTGACGATGAAACACAGAAATTGCATCGGAATTAAATACAAAAAGCACAATGCCGACTTAAGTGCAATAAAACTGACTCCTCTTACTGTCTATATTTTGAACCATTCCTGTGACACTAAATATAGATTCCGGTGCTTCACTTCAGGTTTACAGTATCCCTCTGACCTTCTCATTGACGATGAAACACAGAAATTGCATCGGAATTAGGTACAAAAAGCACAATGCCGACTTATGTGCAAGAAAACTGACTCTTCTTACTGTCTATGTTTTGAACCATTCCTGTGACACTAGTTATGGATTCCGAAGCTTCTCTTCAGGATTACTGTATCCCTCTGACCTTCTTATTGACGATGAAACACAGAAATTGCATCGGAATTAAATACAAAGAGCACAATGCCGACTTAAGTACAAGAAAACGACTCTTCTTACCGTCTATGTTTTGAACAATTCCTGTGACACTAGTTATAGATTCCGATGCTTCACTTCAGGTTTACTGTATTCCTCTGTCCTTCTTATTGACGATGAAACACAGAAATTGCATCGGAATTAAATTCAAAAGGCACAATGCCGACTTAAGTACAAGAAAACTGACTCTTCTTACTGTCTATGTTTGAACCATTCATGTGACACTAGTTATAGATTCCGATGCTTCACTTCAGGTTTACTGTATCTCTCCGACCTTCTTATTGACGATGAAACACAGAAATTGCATCGGAATAAAATACAAAAGGCACAATGCCTACATAAGTACAAGAAAACTGACTCTTCTTACCGTCTAGGTTTGAACCATTCCTGTGAAACTAGTTATGGATTCCGATGCTTCACTTCAGGTTTACTGTATCCCTCTGACCTTCTTATTGACGATGAACCACAGAAATTGCATCGGAATTAAATACAAAAGCACAATGCCGACTTAAGTACAAGAAAACTGACTCTTATTTCTGTCTATGTTTTGAACCATTCCTGTGACACTTGTTACAGATTCTGATGCTTTACTTCAGGTTTACTGTATCCCTCTGACCTTCTTATTGACGATGAAACACAGAATTTGCATCGGAATTAAATACAAAAGGCACAATGCCGACTTACGTACAAGAAAACTGACTCCTCTTAGTGTCTAAGTTTTGAACCATTCCTGTGACACTAGTTATAGATTCCGATGCTTCACTTCAGGTTTACTGTATCCCTCTGACCTTCTTATTGTTGATAAAACACAGAAATTGCATCGCAATTAAATACAAAAGGCACAATGCCAACTTAAGTACAAGAAAACTGACTCTTCTTACTGTCTATGTTTCAACCATTCCTGTGACACTAGTTGTAGATTCCGATGCTAAACTTCAAGTTTACTGTATCCCTCTGGCCTTCTTAATGACGTTGAAACACAGAAATTGCATCGGAATTAAATAGAAAAGGCACAATGCCGCCTTAAGTACAAGAAAATTGACTCTTCTTACTGTCTGTGTTTTGAACCATTCCTGTGACACTAGTTATAGATTCAGATGCTTCACCTCAGGTTTACTGTATCCCTCTGACCTTCTTATTGACGATGAAACACAGAAATTGCAACGGATTTAAATACAAAAGGCACAATGCCGACTTAAGTACAAGAAAACTGACTCTTCTTACTGTCTATGATTTGAACCATTTATGTGACACTAGTTATAGATTCCGATGCATCACTTCAGGTTTACTGTATCCCTCTGACCTTCTTATTGACGATGAAACATAGAAATTGCATCGGAATTAAATACAAAAGGTACAATGCCGACTTAAGTACAAGAAAACTGACTCTTCTTACTGTCTATCTTTTGAACCGTTCATGTGAGACTAGTTACAGATTCCGATGCTTCACTTCAGGTTTACTGTATCCATCTGACCTTCTCATTGACGATGAAATACAGAAATTGCATCGAATTATATACAAAGGGCACAATGCCGACTTAAGTACAAGAAAACTGACTCTTCTTACTGTCTATGTTTTGAACCACTCCTGTGACACTAGTTATAGATTCCGATGCTTCACTTCAGGTTAACTGTATCCCTCTGACCTTGTTATTGACGATGAAACATAGAAATTGCATAGGAATTAAGCACAAAAGGCACAATGCCGACTGAAGTACAGGAAAACTGACTCTTCTTACTGTATATGTATTGAACCATTCATGTGACACTACTTACGGATTCCGATGCTTCACTTCAGGTTTACTGTACCCCTCTGACCTTCTTATTGACGATGAAACACAGAAATTGCATCGGAATTAATTACAAAAGGCACAATGCCCCCTTATGTACAAGAAAACTGACTCTTCTTACTGTCCATGTTTGAAAAATTCATGTGACGCTAGTTATAGATTCCGATGCTTCACTTCAGGTTTACTCTATCTCTCCGACCTTCTTATTGACGATGAAACACAGAAATTGCGTCGGAATTAAATACAAAGGCACAATGCTGACTTAAGTACAAGAAAACTGACTCTTCTTACTGTCTGCTTTGAACCATTTCTGTGACACTAAATATAAATTCCGATGCATCACTTCAGGTTTACAGTATCCCTCTGACCTTCTTATTGACGATGAAACACAGAAATTGCATCGGAATTAAATACAAAAAGCACAATGCCGACTTAAGTACAAGAAAAGTGACTCTTCTTACTGTCTGTGCTTTGAACCATTCCTGTGACACTAGTTATAGATTCCGATGCTTCACTTCAGGTTTACTGTATCCCTCTGACCATCTTATTGACGATGAAACACAGAAATTGCATCGGAATTAAATACAAAAGTCACAATGCCGACTTAAGTACAAGAAAACTGACTCTTCTTACTGTCTATGTTTTGAACCATTCCTGTGATACTAGTTATGGATTCCGATGCTTCACTTCAGGTTTACTGTATCCCTCTGACCTTCTTATTGACGATAAAACACAGATATTGCATCGGAATTAAATACAAAAATCACAATGCCGACTTTAGTACAAGGAAACTGACTCTTCTTACTGTCTATGTCTTGAACCATTCCTGTGACACTAGTTATAGATTCCGATGCTTCACTTCAGGTTTACTGTATCCCTCTGACCTTCTTATTGACGATGAAACACAGAAATTGCATCGGAATTAAATACAAAAGGCACAATGCCGACTTAAGTACAAGAAAACTGACTCTTCTTACTGTCTGTGTTTTGAACCATTCCTGTGACACTAGTTATGGATTCCGATGCTTCACTTCAGGTTTAATGTATGCCTCTAACCTTCTTATTGGCGATGAAACACAGAAATTGCATAGGAATTAATTGCAAAAGGCACAATGCCGACTTAAGTACAAGAAAACTGACTCTTCTTACTGTCTACGATTGAACTATTCATGTGACACTAGTTATAGATTCCGATGCTTTGCTTCAGGTTTACTGTATCTCTCCGATCTTCTTATTGACGATGAAACAAAAAATTTGCATCGCAATTAAATGCATAAGGCACGATGCCTTCTTAAGTACAAGAAAACTGACTCTTCTTACTGTCTATGTTCGAACCATTCCTGTGACACTAGTAATAGATTTCGATGCTTCACTTCAGGTTTACTGTATCCTTCTGACCTTCTTATTGACGATGAAACACAGAAATTGCATCGGAATTAAATACAAAGGCACAATGCCGTCTTAAGTACAAGAAAACAGACTCTTCTTACTGTCTATGTTTGAACCATTCCTGTGACACTAGTTGCAGATTCCGATGCTTCACTCCAGGTTAACTGTATCCCTCTGACCTTCTTATTGACGATGAAACACAGAAATTGCTTCGGAGTTAAATACAAAAGGCACAAAGCCGACTTAAGTACAAGAAAACTGACTCATCTTACAGTCAATGATTTGAACCATTCCTGTGACACCTGTTATAGATTCCGATGCTTCACTTCAGGTTTACTGTATCCCTCTGAACTTCTTATTGACGATGAAACACAGATATTGCATCGGAATTAAATACAAAAGGCACAATGTCGACTTAAGTACCAGAAAACTGACTCTTCTTACTGTGTATGTTTTAACCATTCCTGTGACACTTGTTATAGTTTCCGATGCTTCACTTCAGGTTTACTGTACCCCTCTGACCTTCTTATTGACGATGAAACACAGAAACTGCATCGGAATTAAATTCAAAAGGCACAATGCCGACTTAAGTACAAGATAACTGACTCTTCTTACTGTCTATGATTTGAACCATTCCTGGGACACTAGTTATAGATTCCGATGCTTCACTTCAGGTTTACTGTATCCCTCTGACCTTCTTATTGACGATGAAACACAGATATTGCATCGGAATTAAATACAAAAGGCACAATGCCGACTTAAGTACAAGAAAACTGACTCTTCTTACTGTCTATGTTTTGAACGATTCCTGTGACACTTGTTATAGTTTCCGATGCTTCACTTCAGGTTTACTGTATCCCTCTGACCTTCTTATTGACGATGAAACACAGAAATTGCATCGGAATTACATACAAAAGGCACAATGCCGACTTAAGAACAAGAAAACTGACTCTTCTCACTGTCTATGTTTTGAACCATTCCTGTGACACTAGTTATACATTCCGATGCTTCACTTCAGGTTTACTGTATGCCTCTGACCTTCTTATTGACGATGTAACACAGAAATTGCATCGGAATTAAATACAAAAGGCACAATGCCGCCTTAAGTACAAGTAAACTGACTCTTCTTACTGTCTATGTTTTGAACCATTCCTGTGACACTAGTTATAGATTCCGATGCATCACTTCAGGTTTACTGTATGCTTCTAACCTTCTTATTGACGATGAAACACAGAAATTGCATCGGAATTAAATACAAAAGGCACAATGCCGACTTAAGTACAAGAAAACTGACTCTTCTTACTGTCTATGTTTTTAACCATTCATGTAACACTAGTTATGGATTCCGATGCTTCACTTCAGGTTTACTATATCCCTCTGACCTTCGTATTGACGATGAGACACAAAAATTGCATCGGAAGTAAATACAAAAGGCACAATGCCGACTTATGTACAAGAAAACTGACTCTTCTTACTGTCTACGTTTGAACCATTCATGTGACACTAGTTATAGATTCCGATGCTTCACTTCAGGTTTACTGTATCTCTCCGACCTTCTTATTGACGATGAAACACAGAAACTGCATCGGAATTAAATTCAAAACGCACAATGCCGACTTAAGTACATGAAAACTGACTCTTCTTACTGTCTATGATTTGAACCATTCCTGGGACACCAGTTATAGATTCCGATGCTTCACTTCAGGTTTACTGTATCCCTCTGACCTTCTTATTGACGGGGAAACACAGAAATTGCATCGGAATTAAATACAAAAGGCACAATGCCGACTTAAGTACAAGAAAACTGACTCTTCCTACTGTCTATATTTTGAACCATTCATGTGAGACTAGTTATAGATTACGATGCTTCACTTCAGGTTTACTGTATCCCTCTGACCTTCTCATTGACGATGAAACACAGAAATTGCGTCGGAATTAAATACAAAGGGCACAATCGCGACTTAAGTACAAGAAAACTGACTCTTCTTACTGTCTATGTTTGGAACCACTCCTGTGACACTAGTTATAGATTCCGATGCTTCACTTCAGGTTTACTGTATCCCTCTGACCTTCTTATTGACGATGAAACACAGAAATTGCATAGGAATTAAATGCAAAAGGCACAATGCCGACTTAAGTATAAGAAAACTGACTCTTCTTACTGTACATGTTTTGAACCATTCATGTGACACTAGTTATGGATTCCGATGCATCACTTCAGGTTTACTGTATGCCTCTGACCTTCTTATTGACGATGAAACACAAAAATTGCATCGGAAGTAAATACAAATGGCACAATGCCCACTTATGTACAAGAAAACTGACTCTTCTTACTGTCCATGTTTGAACCATTCATGTGACACTAGTTATAGATTCCGATGCTTCACTTCAGGTTTACTGTATATCTCCGACCTTCTTATTGACGATGAAACATAGAAATTGCATCGGAATTAAATACAAAAGCACAATGCCGACTTAAGTACAAGAAAACTGACTCTTCTTACTGTCTATGTTTTGAACCATTCCTGTGACACTAGTTACAGATTCCGATGCGTCACTTCAGGTTTACTGTGTCCCTCTGACCTTCTTATTGACGATAAAACACAGAAATTGCTTCGGTGTTAAATACAAAAGGCACAATGCCGACTTAAGTACAAGAAAACTGACTCATCTTATAGTCAATGCTTTGAACCATTCCTGTGACACCTGTTATAGATTCCGATGCTTCACTTCAGGTTTACTGTATCCCTCTGACCTTCTTATTGACGATGAAACACAGAAATTGCATCGGAATTAAATACAAAAGGCACAATGCCGACTTAAGTACAAGAAAACTGACTCTTCTTACTGTCTGTGTTTTGAACCATTCCTGTGACACTAGTTATGGATTCCGATGCTTCACTTCAGGTTTAATGTATGCCTCTAACCTTCTTATTGGCGATGAAACACAGAAATTGCATAGGAATTAATTGCAAAAGGCACAATGCCGACTTAAGTACAAGAAAACTGACTCTTCTTACTGTCTACGATTGAACTATTCATGTGACACTAGTTATAGATGCCGATGCTTTGCTTCAGGTTTACTGTATCTCTCCGATCTTCTTATTGACGATGAATCAAAAAATTTGCATCGCAATTAAATGCATAAGGCACGATGCCTTCTTAAGTACAAGAAAACTGACTCTTCTTACTGTCTATGTTCGAACCATTCCTGTGACACTAGTTATAGATTTCGATGCTTCACTTCAGGTTTACTGTATCCTTCTGACCTTCTTATTGACGATGAAACACAGAAATTGCATCGGAATTAAATACAAAGGCACAATGCCGTCTTAAGTACAAGAAAACAGACTCTTCTTACTGTCTATGCTTTGAACCATTCCTGTGACACTAGTTGCAGATTCCGATGCTTCACTCCAGGTTAACTGTATCCCTCTGACCTTCTTATTGACGATGAAACACAGAAATTGCTTCGGAGTTAAATACAAAAGGCACAATGCCGACTTAAGTACAAAAAAACTGACTCATCTTACAGTCAATGATTTGAACCATTCCTGTGACACCTGTTATAGATTCCGATGCTTCACTTCAGGTTTACTGTATCCCTCTGAACTTCTTATTGACGATGAAACACAGATATTGCATCGGAATTAAATACAAAAGGCACAATGAAGACTTAAGTACCAGAAAACTGACTCTTCTTACTGTGTATGTTTTAACCATTCCTGTGACACTTGTTATAGTTTCCGATGCTTCACTTCAGGTTTACTGTACCCCTCTGAACTTCTTATTGACGATGAAACACAGAAATTGCATCGGAATTAAATACAAAAGGCACAATGCCGACTTAAGAGCAAGAAAACTGACTCTTCTCACTGTCTATGTTTTGAACCATTCCTGTGACACTAGTTATACATTCCGATGCTTCACTTCAGGTTTACTGTATGCCTCTGACCTTCTTATTGACGATGTAACACAGAAATTGCATCGGAATTAAATACAAAAGGCACAATGCCGCCTTAAGTACAAGTAAACTGACTCTTCTTACTGTCTATGTTTTGAACCATTCCTGTGACACTAGTTATAGATTCCGATGCATCACTTCAGGTTTACTGTATGCTTCTAACCTTCTTATTGACGATGAAACACATTAATTGCATCGGAATTAAATACAAAAGGCACAATGCCGACTTAAGTACAAGAAAACTGACTCTTCTTACTGTCTATGTTTTTAACCATTCATGTAACACTAGTTATGGATTCCGATGCTTCACTTCAGGTTTACTATATCCCTCTGACCTTCGTATTGACGATGAGACACAAAAATTGCATCGGAAGTAAATTCAAAAGGCACAATGCCGACTTATGTACAAGAAAACTGACTCTTCTTACTGTCTACGTTTGAACCATTCATGTGACACTAGTTATAGATTCCGATGCTTCATTTCAGGTTTACTGTATCTCTCCGACCTTCTTATTGACGATGAAACACAGAAACTGCATCGGAATTAAATTCAAAACGCACAATGCCGACTTAAGTACAAAAAAACTGACTCTTCTTACTGTCTATGATTTGAACCATTCCTGGGACACCAGTTATAGATTCCGATGCTTCACTTCAGGTTTACTGTATCCCTCTGACCTTCTTATTGACGGGGAAACACAGAAATTGCATCGGAATTAAATACAAAAGGCACAATGCCGACTTAAGTACAAGAAAACTGACTCTTCCTACTGTCTATATTTTGAACCATTCATGTGAGACTAGTTATAGATTACGATGCTTCACTTCAGGTTTACTGTATCCCTCTGACCTTCTCATTGACGATGAAACACAGAAATTGCGTCGGAATTAAATACAAAGTGCACAATCGCGACTTAAGTACAAGAAAACTGACTCTTCTTACTGTCTAAGTTTGGAACCACTCCTGTGACACTAGTTATAGATTCCGATTCTTCGCTTCAGGTTTACTGTATCCCTCTGACCTTCTTATTGACGATGAAACACAGAAATTGCATAGGAATTAAATGCAAAAGGCACAATGCCGACTTAAGTATAAGAAAACTGACTCTTCTAACTGTACATGTTTTGAACCATTCATGTGACACTAGTTATGGATTCCGATGCATCACTTCAGGTTTACTGTATGCCTCTGACCTTCTTATTGACGATGAAACACAAAAATTGCATCGGAAGTAAATACAAATGGCACAATGCCCACTTATGTACAAGAAAACTGACTCTTCTTACTGTCTATGTTTGAACCATTCATGTGACACTAGTTATAGATTCCGATGCTTCACTTCAGGTTTACTGTATCTCTCCGACCTTCTTATTGACGATGAAACATAGAAATTGCATCGGAATAAAATACAAAAGCACAATGCCGACTTAAGTACAAGAAAACTGACTCTTCTTACTGTCTATGTATTGAACCATTCCTGTGACACTAGTTACAGATTCCGATGCGTCACTTCAGGTTTACTGTGTCCCTCTGACCTTCTTATTGACGATAAAACACAGAAATTGCTTCGGAGTTAAATACAAAAGGCACAATGCCGACTTAAGTACAAGAAAACTGACTCATCTTATAGTCAATGTTTTGAACCATTCCTGTGACACCTGTTATAGATTCCAATGCTTCACCTCAGGTTTACTGTATCCCTCTGACCTTCTTATTGACGATGAAACACAGATATTGCATCGGAATTAAATACAAAAGGCACAATGCCGACTTAAGTACAAGAAAACTGACTCTTCTTACTGTCTATGTTTGAACCATTCCTGTGACACTTGTTGAAGTTTCCGATGCTTCACTTCAGGTTTACTGTATCCCTCTGACCTTCTTATTGACGATGAAACACAGAAATTACATCGGAATTAAATACAAAAGGCACAATACTGACTTAAGAACAAGAAAACTGACTCTTCTCACTGTCAATGTTTTGAACCATTCCTGTGACACTAGTTATACATTCCGATGCTTCACTTCAGGTTTACTGTATGCCTCTGACCTTCTTATTGACGATGAAACACAGAAATTGCATCGGAATTAGATACAAACGGCACAATGCCGACTTAAGTACAAGTAAACTGACTCTCCTTAGCGTCTATGTTTTGAACCATACCTGTGACACTAGTTATAGATTCCGATGCTTCACTTCAGGTTTACTGTATCCCTCTAACCTTCCTATTGACGATGAAACACAGAAATTGCATCGGAATTAAATACAAAAGGCACAATGCCGACTTAAGTACAAGAAAACTGACTCTTCTTACTGTCTATGTTTGAACCTTTCATGTGACACTAGTAATAGATTCCGATGCTTCACTTCAGGTTTACTGTATCTCTCCGACCTTCTTATTGACGATGAAACACAAAAATTGCATCGCAATTAAATGCAAAAGGCACGATGCCCACTTAAGTACAAGAAAACTGACTCTTCTTACTGTCCATGTTTGAACCATTCCTGTGACACTAGTTATAGATTCCGATGCTTCACTTCAGGTTTACTATATCCTTCTGACCTTCTTATTGACGATGAAACACAGAAATTACATCGGAATTAAATACAAAGGCACAATGTCGTCTTAAGTACAAGAAAACTGACTCTTCTTACTGTCTATGTTTTGAACCATTCCTGTGACACTAGTTACAGATTCCGATGCTCCACTTCAGGTTAACTGTATCCCTCTGACCTTCTTATTGACGATGAAACACAGAAATTGCCTCGGAGTAAAATACAAAAGGCACAATGCCGACTTAAATACAAGAAAACTGACTCTTCTTACAGTCAATGTATTGAACCATTCCTGTGACACCAGTTATAGATTCCGATGCCTCAATTCAGGTTTACTGTTTCCCTCTGAACTTCTTATTGACGATGAAACACAGATATTGCATCGGATTTAAATACAAAAGGCACAATGCCGACTTATGAACCAGAAAACTGACTCTTCTTAGTGTGTATGTTTTGAACCATTCCTGTGACTCTTGTTATAGTTTCCGATGCTTCACTTCAGGTTTACTGTACCCCTCTGACCTTCTTATTTACGATGAAACACAGAAATTGCATCGGAATTAAATTCAAAAGGCACAATGCCGACATAAGTACAAGAAAACTGACTCTTCTTACTGTCTATGATTTGAACCATTCCAGGGACACTAGTTATAGATTCCGATGCTTCACTCCAGGTTTACTGTACCCTCTGACCTTCTTATTGACGGTGAAACACAGAAATTGCATCGGAACTAAATACAAAAGGCACAATGCCGACTTAAGTACAAGTAAACTGACCCTTCTTACTGTCTATGTTTTGAAGCATTCCTGTGACACTAGTTATAGATTCCGATGCTTCACGTCAGGTTCACTGTATCCCCCTGACCTTCTTATTGACGATGAAACACTGAAATTGCATCGGAATTACATACAAAAGGCACAATGCCGACTTAAGTACAAGAAAACTGGCTCTTCTTACTGTCTATGTTTTGAACCATTCCTGTCACACTAGTTACAGAATCCGATGCTTCACTTCAGGTTTACTGTATCCCTCTGACCTTCTTATTGAAGATGAAACACAGAAATTGCATCGGAATTACATACAAAAGGCACAATGCCGACTTAAGGACAAGAAAACTGACTCTTCTTACTGTCTATGATTTGAACCATTCCTGGGACACTAGTTATAGATTCCGATGCTTCACTTCAGGTTTACTGTATCCCTCTGACCTTCTTATTGACGATGAAACACAGATATTGCATCGGAATTAAATACAAAAGGCACAATGCCGACTTAAGTACAAGAAAACTGACTCTTCTTACTGTCTATGTTTTGAACGATTCCTGTGACACTTGTTATAGTTTCCGATGCTTCACTTCAGGTTTACTGTATCCCTCTGACCTTCTTATTGACGATGAAACACAGAAATTGCATCGGAATTAAATACAAAAGGCACAATGCAGACTTAAGAACAAGAAAACTGACTCTTCTCACTGTCTATGTTTTGAACCATTCCTGTGACACTAGTTATACATTCCGATGCTTCACTTCAGGTTTACTGTATGCCTCTGACCTTCTTATTGACGATGTAACACAGAAATTGCATCGGAATTAAATACAAAAGGCACAATGCCGCCTTAAGTACAAGTAAACTGACTCTTCTTACTGTCTATGTTTTGAACCATTCCTGTGACACTAGTTATAGATTCCGATGCATCACTTCAGGTTTACTGTATGCTTCTAACCTTCTTATTGACGATGAAACACAGAAATTGCATCGGAATTAAATACAAAAGGCACAATGCCGACTTAAGTACAAGAAAACTGACTCTTCTTACTGTCTATGTTTTTAACCATTCATGTATCACTAGTTATGGATTCCGATGCTTCACTTCAGGTTTACTATATCCCTCTGACCTTCGTATTGACGATGAGACACAAATATGGCATCGGAAGTAAATTCAAAAGGCACAATGCCGACTTATGTACAAGAAAACTGACTCTTCTTACTGTCTACGTTTGAACCATTCATGTGACACTAGTTATAGATTCCGATGCTTCACTTCAGGTTTACTGTATCTCTCCGACCTTCTTATTGACGATGAAACACAGAAACTGCATCGGAATTAAATTCAAAACGCACAATGTCGACTTAAGTACAAGAAAACTGACTCTTCTTACTGTCTATGATTTGAACCATTCCTGGGACACCAGTTATAGATTCCGATGCTTCACTTCAGGTTTACTGTATCCCTCTGACCTTCTTATTGACGGGGAAACACAGAAATTGCATCGGAATTAAATACAAAAGGCACAATGCCGACTTAAGTACAAGAAAACTGACTCTTCCCACTGTCTATATTTTGAACCATTCATGTGAGACTAGTTATAGATTACGATGCTTCACTTCAGGTTTACTGTACCCCTCTGACCTTCTCATTGACGATGAAACACAGAAATTGCGTCGGAATTAAATACAAAGGGCACAATCGCGACTTAAGTACAAGAAAACTGACTCTTCTTACTGTCTATGTTTGGAACCACTCCTGTGACACTAGTTATAGATTCCGATGCTTCACTTCAGGTTTACTGTATCCCTCTGACCTTCTTATTGACGATGAAACACAGAAATTGCATAGGAATTAAATGCAAAAGGCACAATGCCGACTTAAGTATAAGAAAACTGACTCTTCTTACTGTACATGTTTTGAACCATTCATGTGACACTAGTTATGGATTCCGATGCATCACTTCAGGTTTACTGTATGCCTCTGACCGTCTTATTGACGATGAAACACAAGAATTGCATCGGAAGTAAATACCAATGGCACAATGCCCACTTATGTACAAGAAAACTGACTCTTCTTACTGTCTATGTTTGAACCATTCATGTGACACTAGTTATAGATTCCGATGCTTCACTTCAGGTTTACTGTATCTCTCCGACCTTCTTATTGACGATGAAACATAGAAATTGCATCGGAATTAAATACAAAAGGCACAATGCCGACTTAAGTACAAGAAAACTGACTCTTCATACTGTCTATGTTTTGAACGATTCCTGTGACACTTGTTATAGTTTCCGATGCTTCACTTCAGGTTTACTGTATCCCTCTGACCTTCTTATTGACGATGAAACACAGAAATTGCATCGGAATTAAATACAAAAGGCACAATGCCGACTTAAGAACAAGAAAACTGACTCTTCTCACTGTCTATGTTTTGAACCATTCCTGTGACACTAGTTATACATTCCGATGCTTCACTTCAGGTTTACTGTATGCCTCTGACCTTCTTATTGACGATGTAACACAGAAATTGCATCGGAATTAAATACAAAAGGCACAATGCCGCCTTAAGTACAAGTAAACTGACTCTTCTTACTGTCTATGTTTTGAACCATTCCTGTGACACTAGTTATAGATTCCGATGCATCACTTCAGGTTTACTGTATGCTTCTAACCTTCTTATTGACGATGAAACACAGAAATTGCATCGGAATTAAATACAAAAGGCACAATGCCGACTTAAGTACAAGAAAACTGACTCTTCTTACTGTCTATGTTTTTAACCATTCATGTAACACTAGTTATGGATTCCGATGCTTCACTTCAGGTTTACTATATCCCTCTGACCTTCGTATTGACGATGAGACACAAAAATTGCATCGGAAGTAAATTCAAAAGGCACAATGCCGACTTATGTACAAGAATACTGACTCTTCTTACTGTCTACGTTTGAACCATTCATGTGACACTAGTTATAGATTCCGATGCTTCACTTCAGGTTTACTGTATCTCTCCGACCTTCTTATTGACGATGAAACACAGAAACTGCATCGGAATTAAATTCAAAACGCAGAATGCCGACTTAAGTACAAGAAAACTGACTCTTCTTACTGTCTATGATTTGAACCATTCCTGGGACACCAGTTATAGATTCCGATGCTTCACTTCAGGTTTACTGTATCCCTCTGACCTTCTTATTGACGGGGAAACACAGAAATTGCATCGGAATTAAATACAAAAGGCACAATGCCGACTTAAGTACAAGAAAACTGACTCTTCCTACTGTCTATATTTTGAACCATTCATGTGAGACTAGTTATAGATTACGATGCTTCACTTCAGGTTTACTGTATCCCTCTGACCTTCTCATTGACGATGAAACACAGAAATTGCGTCGGAATTAAATACAAAGGGCACAATCGCGACTTAAGTACAAGAAAACTGACTCTTCTTACTGTCTATGTTTGGAACCACTCCTGTGACACTAGTTATAGATTCCGATGCTTCACTTCAGGTTTACTGTATCCCTCTGACCTTATTATTGACGATGAAACACAGAAATTGCATAGGAATTTAATGCAAAAGGCACAATGCCGACTTAAGTATAAGAAAACTGACTCTTCTTACTGTACATGTTTTGAACCATTCATGTGACACTAGTTATGGATTCCGATGCATCACTTCAGGTTTACTGTATGCCTCTGACCTTCTTATTGACGATGAAACACAAAAATTGCATCGGAAGTAAATACCAATGGCACAATGCCCACTTATGTACAAGAAAACTGACTCTTCTTACTGTCTATGTTTGAACCATTCATGTGACACTAGTTATAGATTCCGATGCTTCACTTCAGGTTTACTGTATCTCTCCGACCTTCTTATTGACGATGAAACATAGAAATTGCATCGGAATTAAATACAAAAGCACAATGCCGACTTAAGTACAAGAAAACTGACTCTTCTTACTGTCTATGTTTTGAACCATTCCTGTGACACTAGTTACAGATTCCGATGCGTCACTTCAGGTTTACTGTGTCCCTCTGACCTTCTTATTGACGATAAAACACAGAAATTGCTTCGGAGTTAAATACAAAAGGCACAATGCCGACTTAAGTACAAGAAAACTGACTCATCTTATAGTCAATGCTTTGAACCATTCCTGTGACACCTGTTATAGATTCCAATGCTTCACCTCAGGTTTACTGTATCCCTCTGACCTTCTTATTGACGATGAAACACAGATATTGCATCGGAATTAAATACAAAAGGCACAATGCCGACTTAAGTACAAGAAAACTGACTCTTCTTACTGTCTATGTTTGAACCATTCCTGTGACACTTGTTATAGTTTCCGATGCTTCACTTCAGGTTTACTGTATCCCTCTGACCTTCTTATTGACGATGAAACACAGAAATTACATCGGAATTAAATACAAAAGGCACAATACTGACTTAAGAACAAGAAAACTGACTCTTCTCACTGTCAATGTTTTGAACCATTCCTGTGACACTAGTTATACATTCCGATGCTTCACTTCAGGTTTACTGTATGCCTCTGACCTTCTTATTGACGATGAAACACAGAAATTGCATCGGAATTAGATACAAACGGCACAATGCCGACTTAAGTGCAAGTAAACTGACTCTCCTTAGCGTCTATGTTTTGAACCATACCTGTGACACTAGTTATAGATTCCGATGCTTCACTTCAGGTTTACTGTATCCCTCTAACCTTCCTATTGACGATGAAACACAGAAATTGCATCGGAATTAAATACAAAAGGCACAATGCCGACTTAAGTACAAGAAAACTGACTCTTCTTACTGTCTATGTTTGAACCTTTCATGTGACACTAGTAATAGATTCCGATGCTTCACTTCAGGTTTACTGTATCTCTCCGACCTTCTTATTGACGATGAAACACAAAAATTGCATCGCAATTAAATGCAAAACGCACGATGCCCACTTAAGTACAAGAAAACTGACTCTTCTTACTGTCCATGTTTGAACCATTCCTGTGACACTAGTTATAGATTCCGATGCTTCACTTCAGGTTTACTATATCCTTCTGACCTTCTTATTGACGATGAAACACAGAAATTACATCGGAATTAAATACAAAGGCACAATGTCGTCTTAAGTACAAGAAAACTGACTCTTCTTACTGTCTATGTTTTGAACCATTCCTGTGACACTAGTTACAGATTCCGATGCTCCACTTCAGGTTAACTGTATCCCTCTGACCTTCTTATTGACGATGAAACACAGAAATTGCCTCGGAGTTAAATACAAAAGGCACAATGCCGACTTAAATACAAGAAAACTGACTCTTCTTACAGTCAATGTATTGAACCATTCCTGTGACCACCAGTTATAGATTCCGATGCCTCAATTCAGGTTTACTGTATCCCTCTGAACTTCTTATTGACGATGAAACACAGATATTGCATCGGAATTAAATACAAAAGGCACAATGCCGACTTAAGAACCAGAAAACTGACTCTTCTTACTGTGTATGTTTTGAACCATTCCTGTGACTCTTGTTATAGTTTCCGATGCTTCACTTCAGGTTTACTGTACCCCTCTGACCTTCTTATTTACGATGAAACACAGAAATTGCATCGGAATTAAATTCAAAAGGCACAATGCCGACTTAAGTACAAGAAAACTGACTCTTCTTACTGTCTATGATTTGAACCATTCCAGGGACACTAGTTATAGATTCCGATGCTTCACTCCAGGTTTACTGTACCCTCTGACCTTCTTATTGACGGTGAAACACAGAAATTGCATCGGAACTAAATACAAAAGGCACAATGCCGACTTAAGTACAAGTAAACTGACTCTTCTTACTGTCTATGTTTTGAAGCATTCCTGTGACACTAGTTATAGATTCCGATGCTTCACGTCAGGTTCACTGTATCCCCCTGACCTTCTTATTGACGATGAAACACTGCAATTGCATCGGAATTACATACAAAAGGCACAATGCCGACTTAAGTACAAGAAAACTGGCTCTTCTTACTGTCTATGTTTTGAACCATTCCTGTCACACTAGTTATAGAATCCGATGCTTCACTTCAGGTTTACTGTATCCCTCTGACCTTCTTATTGAAGATGAAACACAGAAATTGCATCGGAATTACATACAAAAGGCACAATGCCGACTTAAGGACAAGAAAACTGACTCTTCTTACTGTCTATGATTTGAACCATTCCTGGGACACTAGTTATAGATTCCGATGCTTCACTTCAGGTTTACTGTATCCCTCTGACCTTCTTATTGACGATGAAACACAGATATTGCATCGGAATTAAATACAAAAGGCACAATGCCGACTTAAGTACAAGAAAACTGACTCTTCTTACTGTCTATGTTTTGAACGATTCCTGTGACACTTGTTATAGTTTCCGATGCTTCACTTCAGGTTTACTGTATCCCTCTGACCTTCTTATTGACGATGAAACACAGAAATTGCATCGGAATTAAATACAAAAGGCACAATGCCGACTTAAGAACAAGAAAACTGACTCTTCTCACTGTCTATGTTTTGAACCATTCCTGTGACACTAGTTATACATTCCGATGCTTCACTTCAGGTTTACTGTATGCCTCTGACCTTCTTATTGACGATGTAACACAGAAATTGCATCGGAATTAAATACAAAAGGCACAATGCCGCCTTAAGTACAAGTAAACTGACTCTTCTTACTGTCTATGTTTTGAACCATTCCTGTGACACTAGTTATAGATTCCGATGCATCACTTCAGGTTTACTGTATGCTTCTAACCTTCTTATTGACGATGAAACACAGAAATTGCATCGGAATTAAATACAAATGGCACAATGCCGACTTAAGTACAAGAAAACTGACTCTTCTTACTGTCTATGTTTTTAACCATTCATGTATCACTAGTTATGGATTCCGATGCTTCACTTCAGGTTTACTATATCCCTCTGACCTTCGTATTGACGATGAGACACAAATATTGCATCGGAAGTAAATTCAAAAGGCACAATGCCGACTTATGTACAAGAAAACTGACTCTTCTTACTGTCTACGTTTGAACCATTCATGTGACACTAGTTATAGATTCCGATGCTTCACTTCAGGTTTACTGTATCTCTCCGACCTTCTTATTGACGATGAAACACAGAAACTGCATCGGAATTAAATTCAAAACGCACAATGCCGACTTAAGTACAAGAAAACTGACTCTTCTTACTGTCTATGATTTGAACCATTCCTGGGACACCAGTTATAGATTCCGATGCTTCACTTCAGGTTTACTGTAACCCTCTGACCTTCTTATTGACGGGGAAACACAGAAATTGCATCGGAATTAAATACAAAAGGCACAATGCCGACTTAAGTACAAGAAAACTGACTCTTCCTACTGTCTATATTTTGAACCATTCATGTGAGACTAGTTATAGATTACGATGCTTCACTTCAGGTTTACTGTATCCCTCTGACCTTCTCATTGACGATGAAACACAGAAATTGCGTCGGAATTAAATACAAAGGGCACAATCGCGACTTAAGTACAAGAAAACTGACTCTTCTTACTGTCTATGTTTGGAACCACTCCTGTGACACTAGTTATAGATTCCGATGCTTCACTTCAGGTTTACTGTATCCCTCTGACCTTCTTATTGACGATGAAACACAGAAATTGCATAGGAATTAAATGCAAAAGGCACAATGCCGACTTAAGTATAAGAAAACTGACTCTTCTTACTGTACATGTTTTGAACCATTCATGTGACACTAGTTATGGATTCCGATGCATCACTTCAGGTTTACTGTATGCCTCTGACCGTCTTATTGACGATGAAACACAAGAATTGCATCGGAAGTAAATACCAATGGCACAATGCCCACTTATGTACAAGAAAAATGACTCTTCTTACTGTCTATGTTTGAACCATTCATGTGACACTAGTTATAGATTCCGATGCTTCACTTCAGGTTTACTGTATCTCTCCGACCTTCTTATTGACGATGAAACATAGAAATTGCATCGGAATTAAATACAAAAGGCACAATGCCGACTTAAGTACAAGAAAACTGACTCTTCTTACTGTCTATGTTTTGAACGATTCCTGTGACACTTGTTATAGTTTCCGATGCTTCACTTCAGGTTTACTGTATCCCTCTGACCTTCTTATTGACGATGAAACACAGAAATTGCATCGGAATTAAATACAAAAGGCACAATGCCGACTTAAGAACAAGAAAACTGACTCTTCTCACTGTCTATGTTTTGAACCATTCCTGTGACACTAGTTATACATTCCGATGCTTCACTTCAGGTTTACTGTATGCCTCTGACCTTCTTATTGACGATGTAACACAGAAATTGCATCGGAATTAAATACAAAAGGCACAATGCCGCCTTAAGTACAAGTAAACTGACTCTTCTTACTGTCTATGTTTTGAACCATTCCTGTGACACTAGTTATAGATTCCGATGCATCACTTCAGGTTTACTGTATGCTTCTAACCATCTTATTGACGATGAAACACAGAAATTGCATCGGAATTAAATACAAAAGGCACAATGCCGACTTAAGTACAAGAAAACTGACTCTTCTTACTGTCTATGTTTTTAACCATTCATGTAACACTAGTTATGGATTCCGATGCTTCACTTCAGGTTTACTATATCCCTCTGACCTTCGTATTGACGATGAGACACAAAAATTGCATCGGAAGTAAATTCAAAAGGCACAATGCCGACTTATGTACAAGAATACTGACTCTTCTTACTGTCTACGTTTGAACCATTCATGTGACACTAGTTATAGATTCCGATGCTTCACTTCAGGTTTACTGTATCTCTCCGACCTTCTTATTGACGATGAAACACAGAAACTGCATCGGAATTAAATTCAAAACGCACAATGCCGACTTAAGTACAAGAAAACTGACTCTTCTTACTGTCTATGATTTGAACCATTCCTGGGACACCAGTTATAGATTCCGATGCTTCACTTCAGGTTTACTGTATCCCTCTGACCTTCTTATTGACGGGGAAACACAGAAATTGCATCGGAATTAAATACAAAAGGCACAATGCCGACTTAAGTACAAGAAAACTGACTCTTCCTACTGTCTATATTTTGAACCATTCATGTGAGACTAGTTATAGATTACGATGCTTCACTTCAGGTTTACTGTATCCCTCTGACCTTCTCATTGACGATGAAACACAGAAATTGCGTCGGAATTAAATACAAAGGGCACAATCGCGACTTAAGTACAAGAAAACTGACTCTTCTTACTGTCTATGTTTGGAACCACTCCTGTGACACTAGTTATAGATTCCGATGCTTCACTTCAGGTTTACTGTATCCCTCTGACCTTCTTATTGACGATGAAACACAGAAATTGCATAGGAATTTAATGCAAAAGGCACAATGCCGACTTAAGTATAAGAGAACTGACTCTTCTTACTGTACATGTTTTGAACCATTCATGTGACACTAGTTATGGATTCCGATGCATCACTTCAGGTTTACTGTATGCCTCTGACCTTCTTATTGACGATGAAACACAAAAATTGCATCGGAAGTAAATACCAATGGCACAATGCCCACTTATGTACAAGAAAACTGACTCTTCTTACTGTCTATGTTTGAACCATTCATGTGACACTAGTTATAGATTCCGATGCTTCACTTCAGGTTTACTGTATCTCTCCGACCGTCTTATTGACGATGAAACATAGAAATTGCATCGGAATTAAATACAAAAGCACAATGCCGACTTAAGTACAAGAAAACTGACTCTTCTTACTGTCTATGTTTTGAACCATTCCTGTGACACTAGTTACAGATTCCGATGCGTCACTTCAGGTTTACTGTGTCCCTCTGACCTTCTTATTGACGATAAAACACAGAAATTGCTTCGGAGTTAAATACAAAAGGCACAATGCCGACTTAAGTACAAGAAAACTGACTCATCTTATAGTCAATGCTTTGAACCATTCCTGTGACACCTGTTATAGATTCCAATGCTTCACCTCAGGTTTACTGTATCCCTCTGACCTTCTTATTGACGCTGAAACACAGATATTGCATCGGAATTAAATACAAAAGGCACAATGCCGACTTAAGTACAAGAAAACTGACTCTTCTTACTGTCTATGTTTGAACCATTCCTGTGACACTTGTTATAGTTTCCGATGCTTCACTTCAGGTTTACTGTATCCCTCTGACCTTCTTATTGACGATGAAACACAGAAATTACATCGGAATTAAATACAAAAGGCACAATACTGACTTAAGAACAAGAAAACTGACTCTTCTCACTGTCAATGTTTTGAACCATTCCTGTGACACTAGTTATACATTCCGATGCTCCACTTCAGGTTTACTGTATGCCTCTGACCTTCTTATTGACGATGAAACACAGAAATTGCATCGGAATTAGATACAAACGGCACAATGCCGACTTAAGTGCAAGTAAACTGACTCTCCTTAGCGTCTATGTTTTGAACCATACCTGTGACACTAGTTATAGATTCCGATGCTTCACTTCAGGTTTACTGTATCCCTCTAACCTTCCTATTGACGATGAAACACAGAAATTGCATCGGAATTAAATACAAAAGGCACAATGCCGACTTAAGTACAAGAAAACTGACTCTTCTTACTGTCTATGTTTGAACCTTTCATGTGACACTAGTAATAGATTCCGATGCTTCACTTCAGGTTTACTGTATCTCTCCGACCTTCTTATTGACGATGAAACACAAAAATTGCATCGCAATTAAATGCAAAACGCACGATGCCCACTTAAGTACAAGAAAACTGACTCTTCTTACTGTCCATGTTTGAACCATTCCTGTGACACTAGTTATAGATTCCGATGCTTCACTTCAGGTTTACTATATCCTTCTGACCTTCTTATTGACGATGAAACACAGAAATTACATCGGAATTAAATACAAAGGCACAATGTCGTCTTAAGTACAAGAAAACTGACTCTTCTTACTGTCTATGTTTTGAACCATTCCTGTGACACTAGTTACAGATTCCGATGCTCCACTTCAGGTTAACTGTATCCCTCTGACCTTCTTATTGACGATGAAACACAGAAATTGCCTCGGAGTTAAATACAAAAGGCACAATGCCGACTTAAATACAAGAAAACTGACTCTTCTTACAGTCAATGTATTGAACCATTCCTGTGACCACCAGTTATAGATTCCGATGCCTCAATTCAGGTTTACTGTATCCCTCTGAACTTCTTATTGACGATGAAACACAGATATTGCATCGGAATTAAATACAAAAGGCACAATGCCGACTTAAGAACCAGAAAACTGACTCTTCTTACTGTGTATGTTTTGAACCATTCCTGTGACTCTTGTTATAGTTTCCGATGCTTCACTTCAGGTTTACTGTACCCCTCTGACCTTCTTATTTACGATGAAACACAGAAATTGCATCGGAATTAAATTCAAAAGGCACAATGCCGACTTAAGTACAAGAAAACTGACTCTTCTTACTGTCTATGATTTGAACCATTCCAGGGACACTAGTTATAGATTCCGATGCTTCACTCCAGGTTTACTGTACCCTCTGACCTTCTTATTGACGGTGAAACACAGAAATTGCATCGGAACTAAATACAAAAGGCACAATGCCGACTTAAGTACAAGTAAACTGACTCTTCTTACTGTCTATGTTTTGAAGCATTCCTGTGACACTAGTTATAGATTCCGATGCTTCACGTCAGGTTCACTGTATCCCCCTGACCTTCTTATTGACGATGAAACACTGAAATTGCATCGGAATTACATACAAAAGGCACAATGCCGACTTAAGTACAAGAAAACTGGCTCTTCTTACTGTCTATGTTTTGAACCATTCCTGTCACACTAGTTATAGAATCCGATGCTTCACTTCAGGTTTACTGTATCCCTCTGACCTTCTTATTGAAGATGAAACACAGAAATTGCATCGGAATTACATACAAAAGGCACAATGCCGACTTAAGGACAAGAAAACTGACTCTTCTTACTGTCTATGATTTGAACCATTCCTGGGACACTAGTTATAGATTCCGATGCTTCACTTCAGGTTTACTGTATCCCTCTGACCTTCTTATTGACGATGAAACACAGATATTGCATCGGAATTAAATACAAAAGGCACAATGCCGACTTAAGTACAAGAAAACTGACTCTTCTTACTGTCTATGTTTTGAACGATTCCTGTGACACTTGTTATAGTTTCCGATGCTTCACTTCAGGTTTACTGTATCCCTCTGACCTTCTTATTGACGATGAAACACAGAAATTGCATCGGAATTAAATACAAAAGGCACAATGCCGACTTAAGAACAAGAAAACTGACTCTTCGCACTGTCTATGTTTTGAACCATTCCTGTGACACTAGTTATACATTCCGATGCTTCACTTCAGGTTTACTGTATGCCTCTGACCTTCTTATTGACGATGTAACACAGAAATTGCATCGGAATTAAATACAAAAGGCACAATGCCGCCTTAAGTACAAGTAAACTGACTCTTCTTACTGTCTATGTTTTGAACCATTCCTGTGACACTAGTTATAGATTCCGATGCATCACTTCAGGTTTACTGTATGCTTCTAACCTTCTTATTGACGATGAAACACAGAAATTGCATCGGAATTAAATACAAAAGGCACAATGCCGACTTAAGTACAAGAAAACTGACTCTTCTTACTGTCTATGTTTTTAACCATTCATGTAACACTAGTTATGGATTCCGATGCTTCACTTCAGGTTTACTATATCCCTCTGACCTTCGTATTGACGATGAGACACAAAAATTGCATCGGAAGTAAATTCAAAAGGCACAATGCCGACTTATGTAGAAGAAAACTGACTCTTCTTACTGTCTACGTTTGAACCATTCATGTGACACTAGTTATAGATTCCGATGCTTCACTTCAGGTTTACTGTATCTCTCCGACCTTCTTATTGACGATGAAACACAGAAACTGCATCGGAATTAAATTCAAAACGCACAATGCCGACTTAAGTACAAGAAAACTGACTCTTCTTACTGTCTATGATTTGAACCATTCCTGGGACACCAGTTATAGATTCCGATGCTCCACTTCAGGTTTACTGTATCCCTCTGACCTTCTTATTGACGGGGAAACACAGAAATTGCATCGGAATTAAATACAAAAGGCACAATGCCGACATAAGTACAAGAAAACTGACTCTTCCTACTGTCTATATTTTGAACCATTCATGTGAGACTAGTTATAGATTACGATGCTTCACTTCAGGTTTACTGTATCCCTCTGACCTTCTCATTGACGATGAAACACAGAAATTGCGTCGGAATTAAATACAAAGGGCACAATCGCGACTTAAGTACAAGAAAACTGACTCTTCTTACTGTCTATGTTTGGAACCACTCCTGTGACACTAGTTATAGATTCCGATGCTTCACTTCAGGTTTACTGTATCCCTCTGACCTTCTTATTGACGATGAAACACAGAAATTGCATAGGAATTAAATGCAAAAGGCACAATGCCGACTTAAGTATAAGAAAACTGACTCTTCTTACTGTACATGTTTTGAACCATTCATGTGACACTAGTTATGGATTCCGATGCATCACTTCAGGTTTACTGTATGCCTCTGACCTTCTTATTGACGATGAAACACAAAAATTGCATCGGAAGTAAATACCAATGGCACAATGCCCACTTATGTACAAGAAAACTGACTCTTCTTACTGTCTATGTTTGAACCATTCATGTGACACTAGTCATAGATTCCGATGCTTCACTTCAGGTTTACTGTATCTCTCCGACCTTCTTATTGACGAGGAAACATAGAAATTGCATCGGAATTAAATACAAAAGCACAATGCCGACTTAAGTACAAGAAAACTGACTCTTCTTACTGTCTATGTTTTGAACCATTCCTGTGACACTAGTTACAGATTCCGATGCGTCACTTCAGGTTTACTGTGTCCCTCTGACCTTCTTATTGACGATAAAACACAGAAATTGCTTCGGAGTTAAATACAAAAGGCACAATGCCGACTTAAGTACAAAAAACTGACTCATCTTATAGTCAATGCTTTGAACCATTCCTGTGACACCTGTTATAGATTCCAATGCTTCACCTCAGGTTTACTGTATCCCTCTGACCTTCTTATTGACGATGAAACACAGATATTGCATCGGAATTAAATACAAAAGGCACAATTACGACTTAAGTACAAGAAAACTGACTCTTCTTACTGTCTATGTTTGAACCATTCCTGTGACACTTGTTATAGTTTCCGATGCTTCACTTCAGGTTTACTGTATCCCTCTGACCTTCTTATTGACGATGAAACACAGAAATTACATCGGAATTAAATACAAAAGGCACAATACTGACTTAAGAACAAGAAAACTGACTCTTCTCACTGTCAATGTTTTGAACCATTCCTGTGACACTAGTTATTCATTCCGATGCTTCACTTCAGGTTTACTGTATGCCTCTGACCTTCTTATTGACGATGAAACACAGAAATTGCATCGGAATTAGATACAAACGGCACAATGCCGACTAAGTACAAGTAAACTGACTCTCCTTAGTGTCTATGTTTTGAACCATACCTGTGACACTAGTTATAGATTCCGATGCTTCACTTCAGGTTTACTATATCCCTCTGACCTTCGTATTGACGATGAGACACAAAAATTGCATCGGAAGTAAATTCAAAAGGCACAATGCCGACTTATGTAGAAGAAAACTGACTCTTCTTACTGTCTACGTTTGAACCATTCATGTGACACTAGTTATAGATTCCGATGCTTCACTTCAGGTTTACTGTATCTCTCCGACCTTCTTATTGACGATGAAACACAGAAACTGCATCGGAATTAAATTCAAAACGCACAATGCCGACTTAAGTACAAGAAAACTGACTCTTCTTACTGTCTATGATTTGAACCATTCCTGGGACACCAGTTATAGATTCCGATGCTTCACTTCAGGTTTACTGTATCCCTCTGACCTTCTTATTGACGGGGAAACACAGAAATTGCATCGGAATTAAATACAAAAGGCACAATGCCGACATAAGTACAAGAAAACTGACTCTTCCTACTGTCTATATTTTGAACCATTCATGTGAGACTAGTTATAGATTACGATGCTTCACTTCAGGTTTACTGTATCCCTCTGACCTTCTCATTGACGATGAAACACAGACATTGCGTCGGAATTAAATACAAAGGGCACAATCGCGACTTAAGTACAAGAAAACTGACTCTTCTTACTGTCTATGTTTGGAACCACTCCTGTGACACTAGTTATAGATTCCGATGCTTCACTTCAGGTTTACTGTATCCCTCTGACCTTCTTATTGACGATGAAACACAGAAATTGCATAGGAATTAAATGCAAAAGGCACAATGCCGACTTAAGTATAAGAAAACTGACTCTTCTTACTGTACATGTTTTGAACCATTCATGTGACACTAGTTATGGATTCCGATGCATCACTTCAGGTTTACTGTATGCCTCTGACCTTCTTATTGACGATGAAACACAAAAATTGCATCGGAAGTAAATACCAATGGCACAATGCCCACTTATGTACAAGAAAACTGACTCTTCTTACTGTCTATGTTTGAACCATTCATGTGACACTAGTCATAGATTCCGATGCTTCACTTCAGGTTTACTGTATCTCTCCGACCTTCTTATTGACGATGAAACATAGAAATTGCATCGGAATTAAATACAAAAGCACAATGCCGACTTAAGTACAAGAAAACTGACTCTTCTTACTGTCAATGTTTTGAACCATTCCTGTGACACTAGTTACAGATTCCGATGCGTCACTTCAGGTTTACTGTGTCCCTCTGACCTTCTTATTGACGATAAAACACAGAAATTGCTTCGGAGTTAAATACAAAAGGCACAATGCCGACTTAAGTACAAAAAACTGACTCATCTTATAGTCAATGCTTTGAACCATTCCTGTGACACCTGTTATAGATTCCAATGCTTCACCTCAGGTTTACTGTATCCCTCTGACCTTCTTATTGACGATGAAACACAGATATTGCATCGGAATTAAATACAAAAGGCACAATGCCGACTTAAGTACAAGAAAACTGACTCTTCTTACTGTCTATGTTTGAACCATTCCTGTGACACTTGTTATAGTTTCCGATGCTTCACTTCAGGTTTACTGTATCCCTCTGACCTTCTTATTGACGATGAAACACAGAAATTACATCGGAATTAAATACAAAAGGCACAATACTGACTTAAGAACAAGAAAACTGACTCTTCTCACTGTCAATGTTTTGAACCATTCCTGTGACACTAGTTATTCATTCCGATGCTTCACTTCAGGTTTACTGTATGCCTCTGACCTTCTTATTGACGATGAAACACAGAAATTGCATCGGAATTAGATACAAACGGCACAATGCCGACTTAAGTACAAGTAAACTGACTCTCCTTAGTGTCTATGTTTTGAACCATACCTGTGACACTAGTTATAGATTCCGATGCTTCACTTCAGGTTTACTGTATCCCTCTAACCTTCTTATTGACGATGAAACACAGAAATTGCATCGGAATTAAATACAAACGGCACAATGCCGACTTAAGTACAAGAAAACTGACTCTTCTTACTGTCTATGTTTGAACCTTTCATGTGACACTAGTAATAGATTCAGATGCTTCACTTCAGGTTTACTGTATCTCTCCGACCTTCTTATTGACGATGAAACACAAAAATTGCATCGCAATTAAATGCAAAAGGCACGATGCCCACTTAAGTACAAGAAAACTGACTCTTCTTACAGTCAATGTATTGAACCATTCCTGTGACACCAGTTATAGATTCCGATGCTTCACTTCAGGTTTACTATATGCTTCTGACCTTCTTATTGAAGATGAAACACAGAAATTACATCGGAATTAAATACAAAGGCACAATGTCGTCTTAAGTACAAGAAAACTGACTCTTCTTACTGTCTATGTTTTGAACCATTCCTGTGACACTAGTTACAGATTCCGATGCTTCACTTCAGGTTAACTGTATCCCTCTGACCTTCTTATTGACGATGAAACACAGAAATTGCCTCGGAGTTAAATACAAAAGGCACAATGCCGACTTAAATACAAGAAAACTGACTCTTCTTACAGTCAATGTATTGAACCATTCCTGTGACACCAGTTATAGATTCCGATGCCTCAATTCAGGTTTACTGTATCCCTCTGAACTTCTTATTGACGATGAAACACAGATATTGCATCGGAATTAAATACAAAAGGCACAATGCCGACTTAAGAACCAGAAAACTGACTCTTCTTACTGTGTATGTTTTGAACCATTCCTGTGACTCTTGTTATAGTTTCCGATGCTTCACTTCAGGTTTACTGTACCCCTCTGACCTTCTTATTTACGATGAAACACAGAAATTGCATCGGAATTAAATTCAAAAGGCACAATGCCGACTTAAGTACAAGAAAACTGACTCTTCTTACTGTCTATGATTTGAACCATTCCAGGGACACTAGTTATAGATTCCGATGCTTCACTCCAGGTTTACTGTACCCTCTGACCTTCTTATTGACGGTGAAACACAGAAATTGCATCGGAACTAAATACAAAAGGCACAATGCCGACTTAAGTACAAGTAAACTGACTCTTCTTACTGTCTATGTTTTGAAGCATTCCTGTGACACTAGTTATAGATTCCGATGCTTCACTTCAGGTTCACTGTATCCCCCTGACCTTCTTATTGACGATGAAACACTGAAATTGCATCGGAATTACATACAAAAGGCACAATGCCGACTTAAGTACAAGAGAACTGGCTTTTCTTACTGTCTATGTTTTGAACCATTCCTGTGACACTAGTTATAGAATCCGATGCTTCACTTCAGGTTTACTGTATCCCTCTGACCTTCTTATTGACGATGAAACACAGAAATTGCATCGGAATTACATACAAAAGGCACAATGCCGACTTAAGGACAAGAAAACTGGCTCTTCTTACTGTCTATGTTTTGAACCATTCCTGTGACACTAGTTATAGATTCCGATGCTTCACTTCAGGTTTACTGTATCTCTCCGACCTTCTTATTGACGATGAAACACAGAAACTGCATCGGAATTAAATTCAAAACGCACAATGCCGACTTAAGTACAAGAAAACTGACTCTTCTTACTGTCTATGATTTGAACCATTCCTGGGACACCAGTTATAGATTCCGATGCTTCACTTCAGGTTTACTGTATCCCTCTGACCTTCTTATTGACGGGGAAACACAGAAATTGCATCGGAATTAAATACAAAAGGCACAATGCCGACTTAAGTACAAGAAAACTGACTCTTCCTACTGTCTATATTTTGAACCATTCATGTGAGACTAGTTATAGATTACGATGCTTCACTTCAGGTTTACTGTATCCCTCTGACCTTCTCATCGACGATGAAACACAGAATTGCGTCGGAAAAAATACAAAGGGCACAATCGCGACTTAAGTACCAGAAAACTGACTCTTCTTACTGTCTATGTTTGGAACCACTCCTGTGACACTAGTTATAGATTCCGATGCATCACTTCAGGTTTACTGTATGCCTCTGACTTTCTTATTGACGATGAAACACAAAAATTGCAACGGAAGTAAATACAAAAGGCACAATGCCCACTTATGTACAAGAAAACTGACTCTTCTTACTGTCTATGTTTGAACCATTCATGTGACACTAGTTATAGATTCCGATGCTTCACTTCAGGTTTACTGTATCTCTCCGACCTTCTTATTGACGATGAAACATAGAAATTGCATCGGAATTAAATACAAAAGCACAATGCCGACTTAAGTACAAGAAAACTGACTCTTCTTACTGTCTATGTTTTGAACCATTCCTGTGACACTAATTACGGATTCCGATGCGTCTCTTCAGGTTTACTGTGTCCCTCTGACCTACTTATTGACGATAAAACACAGAAATTGCTTCGGAGTTAAATACAAAAGGCACAATGCCGACTTAAGTACAAAAAAACTGACTCATCTCATAGTCAATGTTTTGAACCATTCCTGTGACACCTGTTATAGATTCCAATGCTTCACCTCAGGTTTACTGTATCCCTCTGACCTTCTTATTGACGATGAAACACAGATATTGCATCGGAATTAAATACAAAAGGCACAATGCCGACTTAAGTACAAGAAAACTGACTCTTCTTACTGTCTATGTTTGAACCATTCCTGTGACACTTGTTATAGTTTCCGATGCTTCACTTCAGGTTTACTGTATCCCTCTGACCTTCTTATTGACGATGAAACACAGAAATTACATCGGAATTAAATACAAAAGGCACAATACTGACTTAAGAACAAGAAAACTGACTCTTCTCACTGTCTATGTTTTGAACCATTCATGTGACACTAGTTATACATTCCGATGCTTCACTTCAGGTTTACTGTATGCCTCTGACCTTCTTATTGACGATGAAACACAGAAATTGCATCGGAATTAGATACAAACGGCACAATGCCGACTTAAGTACAAGTAAACTGACTCTCCTTAGTGTCTATGTTTTGAACCATACCTGTGACACTAGTTATAGATTCCGATGCTTCACTTCAGGTTTACTGTATCCCTCTAACCTTCTTATTGACGATGAAACACAGAAATTGCATCGGAATTAAATACAAAAGGCACAATGCCGACTTAAGTACAAGAAAACTGACTCTTCTTACTGTCTATGTTTTGAACCATTCATGTGACACTAGTTATGGATTCCGATGTTTCACTTCAGGTTTACTGTATCCCTCTGACCTTCTTATTGACGATGAAACACAGAAATTGCATCGGAAGTAAATACAAAAGGCACAATGCCGACTTATGTACAAGAAAACTGACTCTTCTTACTGTCTATGTTTGAACCTTTCATGTGACACTAGTAATAGATTCCGATGCTTCACTTCAGGTTTACTGTATCTCTCCGACCTTCTTATTGACGATGAAACACAAAAATTGCATCGCAATTAAATGCAAAAGGCACGATGCCCACTTAAGTACAAGAAAACTGACTCTTCTTACTGTCTATGTTTGAACCATTCCTGTGACACTAGTTATAGATTCCGATGCTTCACTTCAGGTTTACTATATCCTTCTGACCTTCTTATTGACGATGAAACACAGAAATTACATCGGAATTAAATACAAAGGCACAATGTCGTCTTAAGTACAAGAAAACTGACTCTTCTTACTGTCTATGTTTTGAACCATTCCTGTGACACTATTTACAGATTCCGATGCTTCACTTCAGGTTAACTGTATCCCTCTGACCTTCTTATTGACGATGAAACACAGAAATTGCCTCGGAGTTAAATACAAAAGGCACAATGCCGACTTAAGTACAAGAAAACTGACTCTTCTTACTGTCTATGATTTGAACCATTCCTGGGACACTAGTTATAGATTCCGATGCTTCACTCCAGGTTTACTGTACCCTCTGACCTTCTTATTGACGGTGAAACACAGAAATTGCATCGGAACTAAATACAAAAGGCACAATGCCGACTTAAGTAAAAGTAAACTGACTCTTCTTACTGTCTATGTTTTGAAGCATTCCTGTGACACTAGTTATAGATTCCGATGCTTCACTTCAGGTTCACTGTATCCCCCTGACCTTCTTATTGACGATGAAACACTGAAATTGCATCGGAATTACATACAAAAGGCACAATGCCGACTTAAGTACCAGAAAACTGGCTCTTCTTACTCTCTATATTTTGAACCATTCCTGTGACACTAGTTATAGAATCCGATGCTTCACTTCAGGTTTACTGTATCCCTCTGACCTTCTTATTGAAGATGGAACACAGAAATTGCATCGGAATTAAATAGAAAAGGCACAATTCCGACTTAAGTACAAGAAAACAGACTCTTCTTACTGTCTATGCTTTGAACCATTCCTGTGACACTAAATATAGTTTCCGATGGTTCACTTCAGGTTTTCTGTATCCCTCTGACCTTCGTATTGACGATGAAACACAGAAATTGCATCGGACGTAAATACAAAAATCTCATTGCTGACTTAAGTACAAGGAAACTGACTCTTCTTCCTATCTATGTTTTGAACCATTCCTGTGACACTAGTTATAGATTCCGATGCTTCACTTCAGGTTTACTGTATCCCTCTGACCTTCTTATTGACGATGAAACACAGAAATAGCGTCGGAATTAAATACAAAAGCCACAATGCCGACTTAAGTTCAAGTTAACTGACTCTACTTACTGTCTATGTTTTGAACCATTCATGTGACACTAGTTATAGATTCCGATGCTTCACTTCAGGTTTACTGTATCCCTCTGAACTTCTTATTGACGATGAGACACAGATATTGCATCGGAATTAAATACAAAAGGCACAATGCCGACTTAAGTACCAGAAAACTGACTCTTCTTACTGTGTATGTTTTGAACCATTCCTGTGACACTTGTAATAGATTCCGATGCTTCACTTCAGGTTTACCGTACCCCTCTGACCTTCTTATTGACGATGAAACACAGAAACTTCATCGGAATTAAATTCAAAACGCACAATGAAGGCTTATGTACAAGAAAACTGACTCTTCTTTCTGTCTATGTTTGAACCTTTCATGTGACACTAGTAATAGATTCCGATGCTTCACTTCAGTTTACTGTATCTCTCCGACCTTCTTATTGACGATGAAACACAAAAATTGCATCGCAATTAAATGCAAAAGGCACGATGCCTACTTAAGTTCAAGAAAACTGACTCTTCTTACTGTCTATGTTTGAACCATTCCTGTGACACTAGTTATAGATTCCGATGCTTCACTTCAGGTTTACTGTATCCTTCTGACCTTATTGACGATGAAACACAGAAATTGCATCGGAATTAAATACAAAGGCACAATGCCGTCTTAAGTACAAGAAAACTGACTCTTCTTACTGTCTATGATTTGAACCATTCCTGTGACACTAGTTACAGATTCCGATGTTTCACTTCAGGTTAACTGGTTCCCTCTGACCTTCTTATTGACGATGAACCACAGAAATTGCCTCGGAGTTAAATATAAAAGGCACAATGCCGACTTAAATACAAGAAAACTGACTCTTCTTACAGTCAATGTATTGAACCATTCCTGTGACACCTGTTATAGATTCCGATGCTTCACTTCAGGTTTACTGTATCCCTCTGACCTTCTTATTGACGATGAAACACAGAAATTGCATCGGAATTAAATACAAAAGGCACAATGCCGACTTAAGAACCAGAAAACTGACTCCTCTTACTGTGTATGTTTTGAACCATTCCTGTGACTCTTGTTATAGTTTCCGATGCTTCACTTCAGGTTTACTGTACCCCTCTGACCTTCTTATTTACGATGAAACACAGAAATTGCATCGGAATTAAATTCAAAAGGCACAATGCCGACTTAAGTACAAGAAAACTGACTCTTCTTACTGTCTATGATTTGAACCATTCCTGGGACACTAGTTATAGATTCCGATGCTTCACTCCAGGTTTACTGTATCCCTCTGACCTTCTTATTGACGGTGAAACACAGAAATTGCATCGGAATTAAATACAAAAAGCACAATGCCGACTTAAGTACAAGAAAACTGACTCTTCTTACTGTCTGTGCTTTGAACCATTCCTGTGACACTAGTTATAGATTCCGATGCTTCACTTCAGGTTTACTGTATCCCTCTGACCATCTTATTGACGATGAAACACAGAAATTGCATCGGAATTAATTACAAAAGGCACAATGCCGACTTAAGTACAAGAAAACTGACTCTTCTTACTGTCTATGTTTTGAACCATTCCTGTGTTACTAGTTATGGATTCCGATGCTTCACTTCAGGTTTACTGTATCCCTCTGACCTTCTTATTGACGATAAAACACAGATATTGCATCGGAATTAAATACAAAAATCACAATGCCGACTTTAGTACAAGGAAACTGACTCTTCTTACTGTCTATGTCTTGAACCATTCCTGTGACACTAGTTATAGATTCCGATGCTTCACTTCAGGTTTACTGTATCCCTCTGACCTTCTTATTGACGATGAAACACAGAAATTGCATCGGAATTAAATACAAAAGGCACAATGCCGACTTAAGTACAAGAAAACTGACTCTTCTTACTGTCTATGTTTTGAACCATTCCTGTGACACTAGTTATGGATTCCGATGCTTCACTTCAGGTTTACTGTATGCCTCTAACCTTCTTATTGGCGATGAAACACAGAAATTGCATCGGAATTAATTACAAAAGGCACAATGCCGACTTAAGTACAAGAAAACTGACTCTTCTTACTGTCTACGTTTGAACTATTCATGTGACACTAGTTATAGATTCCGATGCTTTGCTTCAGGTTTACTGTATCTCTCCAAGCTTCTTATTGACGATGAAACAAAAAAATTGCATCGCAATTAAATGCATAAGGCACGATGCATTCTTAAGTACAAGAAAACTGACTCTTCTTACTGTCTATGTTTGAACCATTCCTGTGACACTAGTTATAGATTTCGATGCTTCACTTCAGGTTTACCGTACCCCTCTGACCTTCTTATTGACGATGAAACACAGAAACTGCATCGGAATTAAATTCAAAACGCACAATGAAAGCTTATGTACAAGAAAACTGACTCTTCTTACTGTCTATGTTTGAACCTTTCATGTGACACTAGTAATAGATTCCGATGCTTCACTTCAGTTTACTGTATCTCTCCGACCTTCTTATTGACGATGAAACACAGAAACTGCATCGGAATTAAATTCAAAACGCACAATGAAGGCTTATGTACAAGAAAACTGACTCTTCTTACTGTCTATGTTTGAACCTTTCATGTGACACTAGTAATAGATTCCGATGCTTCACTTCAGTTTACTGTATCTCTCCGACCTTCTTATTGACGATGAAACACAGAAATTGCATCGCAATTAAATGCAAAAGGCACGATGCCTACTTAAGTACAAGAAAACTGACTCTTCTTACTGTCTATGTTTGAACCATTCCTGTGACACTAGTTATAGATTTCGATGCTTCACCTCAGGTTTACTGTATCCTTCTGACCTTATTGACGATGAAACACAGAAATTGCATCGGAATTAAATACAAAGGCACAATGCCGTCTTAAGTACAAGAAAACTGACTCTTCTTACTGTCTATGATTTGAACCATTCATGTGACACTAGTTATAGATTCCGATGCTTCACTTCAGGTTTACTGTATCTCTCCGACCTTCTTATTGACGATGAAACATAGATATTGCATCGGAATTAAATACAAAAGCACAATGCCGACTTAAGTACAAGAAAACTGACTCTTCTTACTGTCTATGTTTTGAACCATTCCTGTGACACTAATTACGGATTCCGATGCGTCACTTCAGGTTTACTGTGTCCCTCTGACCTACTTATTGACGATAAAACACAGAAATTGCTTCGGAGTTAAATACAAAAGGCACAATGCCGACTTAAGTACAAAAAAACTGACTCATCTCATAGTCAATGTTTTGAACCATTCCTGTGACACCTGTTATAGATTCCAATGCTTCACCTCAGGTTTACTGTATCCCTCTGACCTTCTTATTGACGATGAAACACAGATATTGCATCGGAATTAAATACAAAAGGCACAATGCCGACTTAAGTACAAGAAAACTGACTCTTCTTACTGTCTATGTTTGAACCATTCCTGTGACACTTGTTATAGTTTCCGATGCTTCACTTCAGGTTTACTGTATCCCTCTGACCTTCTTATTGACGATGAAACACAGAAATTACATCGGAATTAAATACAAAAGGCACAATACTGACTTAAGAACAAGAAAACTGACTCTTCTCACTGTCTATGTTTTGAACCATTCATGTGACACTAGTTATACATTCCGATGCTTCACTTCAGGTTTACTGTATGCCTCTGACCTTCTTATTGACGATGAAACACAGAAATTGCATCGGAATTAGATACAAACGGCACAATGCCGACTTAAGTACAAGTAAACTGACTCTCCTTAGTGTCTATGTTTTGAACCATACCTGTGACACTAGTTATAGATTCCGATGCTTCACTTCAGGTTTACTGTATCCCTCTAACCTTCTTATTGACGATGAAACACAGAAATTGCATCGGAATTAAATACAAAAGGCACAATGCCGACTTAAGTACAAGAAAACTGACTCTTCTTACTGTCTATGTTTTGAACCATTCATGTGACACTAGTTATGGATTCCGATGTTTCACTTCAGGTTTACTGTATCCCTCTGACCTTCTTATTGACGATGAAACACAGAAATTGCATCGGAAGTAAATACAAAAGGCACAATGCCGACTTATGTACAAGAAAACTGACTCTTCTTACTGTCTATGTTTGAACCTTTCATGTGACACTAGTAATAGATTCCGATGCTTCACTTCAGGTTTACTGTATCTCTCCGACCTTCTTATTGACGATGAAACACAAAAATTGCATCGCAATTAAATGCAAAAGGCACGATGCCCACTTAAGTACAAGAAAACTGACTCTTCTTACTGTCTATGTTTGAACCATTCCTGTGACACTAGTTATAGATTCCGATGCTTCACTTCAGGTTTACTATATCCTTCTGACCTTCTTATTGACGATGAAACACAGAAATTACATCGGAATTAAATACAAAGGCACAATGTCGTCTTAAGTACAAGAAAACTGACTCTTCTTACTGTCTATGTTTTGAACCATTCCTGTGACACTATTTACAGATTCCGATGCTTCACTTCAGGTTAACTGTATCCCTCTGACCTTCTTATTGACGATGAAACACAGAAATTGCCTCGGAGTTAAATACAAAAGGCACAATGCCGACTTAAGTACAAGAAAACTGACTCTTCTTACTGTCTATGATTTGAACCATTCCTGGGACACTAGTTATAGATTCCGATGCTTCACTCCAGGTTTACTGTACCCTCTGACCTTCTTATTGACGGTGAAACACAGAAATTGCATCGGAACTAAATACAAAAGGCACAATGCCGACTTAAGTAAAAGTAAACTGACTCTTCTTACTGTCTATGTTTTGAAGCATTCCTGTGACACTAGTTATAGATTCCGATGCTTCACTTCAGGTTCACTGTATCCCCCTGACCTTCTTATTGACGATGAAACACTGAAATTGCATCGGAATTACATACAAAAGGCACAATGCCGACTTAAGTACCAGAAAACTGGCTCTTCTTACTCTCTATATTTTGAACCATTCCTGTGACACTAGTTATAGAATCCGATGCTTCACTTCAGGTTTACTGTATCCCTCTGACCTTCTTATTGAAGATGGAACACAGAAATTGCATCGGAATTAAATAGAAAAGGCACAATTCCGACTTAAGTACAAGAAAACAGACTCTTCTTACTGTCTATGCTTTGAACCATTCCTGTGACACTAAATATAGTTTCCGATGGTTCACTTCAGGTTTTCTGTATCCCTCTGACCTTCGTATTGACGATGAAACACAGAAATTGCATCGGACGTAAATACAAAAATCTCATTGCTGACTTAAGTACAAGGAAACTGACTCTTCTTCCTATCTATGTTTTGAACCATTCCTGTGACACTAGTTATAGATTCCGATGCTTCACTTCAGGTTTACTGTATCCCTCTGACCTTCTTATTGACGATGAAACACAGAAATAGCGTCGGAATTAAATACAAAAGCCACAATGCCGACTTAAGTTCAAGTTAACTGACTCTACTTACTGTCTATGTTTTGAACCATTCATGTGACACTAGTTATAGATTCCGATGCTTCACTTCAGGTTTACTGTATCCCTCTGAACTTCTTATTGACGATGAGACACAGATATTGCATCGGAATTAAATACAAAAGGCACAATGCCGACTTAAGTACCAGAAAACTGACTCTTCTTACTGTGTATGTTTTGAACCATTCCTGTGACACTTGTAATTGATTCCGATGCTTCACTTCAGGTTTACCGTACCCCTCTGACCTTCTTATTGACGATGAAACACAGAAACTTCATCGGAATTAAATTCAAAACGCACAATGAAGGCTTATGTACAAGAAAACTGACTCTTCTTTCTGTCTATGTTTGAACCTTTCATGTGACACTAGTAATAGATTCCGATGCTTCACTTCAGTTTACTGTATCTCTCCGACCTTCTTATTGACGATGAAACACAAAAATTGCATCGCAATTAAATGCAAAAGGCACGATGCCTACTTAAGTTCAAGAAAACTGACTCTTCTTACTGTCTATGTTTGAACCATTCCTGTGACACTAGTTATAGATTCCGATGCTTCACTTCAGGTTTACTGTATCCTTCTGACCTTATTGACGATGAAACACAGAAATTGCATCGGAATTAAATACAAAGGCACAATGCCGTCTTAAGTACAAGAAAACTGACTCTTCTTACTGTCTATGATTTGAACCATTCCTGTGACACTAGTTACAGATTCCGATGTTTCACTTCAGGTTAACTGGTTCCCTCTGACCTTCTTATTGACGATGAACCACAGAAATTGCCTCGGAGTTAAATATAAAAGGCACAATGCCGACTTAAATACAAGAAAACTGACTCTTCTTACAGTCAATGTATTGAACCATTCCTGTGACACCTGTTATAGATTCCGATGCTTCACTTCAGGTTTACTGTATCCCTCTGACCTTCTTATTGACGATGAAACACAGAAATTGCATCGGAATTAAATACAAAAGGCACAATGCCGACTTAAGAACCAGAAAACTGACTCCTCTTACTGTGTATGTTTTGAACCATTCCTGTGACTCTTGTTATAGTTTCCGATGCTTCACTTCAGGTTTACTGTACCCCTCTGACCTTCTTATTTACGATGAAACACAGAAATTGCATCGGAATTAAATTCAAAAGGCACAATGCCGACTTAAGTACAAGAAAACTGACTCTTCTTACTGTCTATGATTTGAACCATTCCTGGGACACTAGTTATAGATTCCGATGCTTCACTCCAGGTTTACTGTATCCCTCTGACCTTCTTATTGACGGTGAAACACAGAAATTGCATCGGAATTAAATACAAAAAGCACAATGCCGACTTAAGTACAAGAAAACTGACTCTTCTTACTGTCTGTGCTTTGAACCATTCCTGTGACACTAGTTATAGATTCCGATGCTTCACTTCAGGTTTACTGTATCCCTCTGACCATCTTATTGACGATGAAACACAGAAATTGCATCGGAATTAATTACAAAAGGCACAATGCCGACTTAAGTACAAGAAAACTGACTCTTCTTACTGTCTATGTTTTGAACCATTCCTGTGTTACTAGTTATGGATTCCGATGCTTCACTTCAGGTTTACTGTATCCCTCTGACCTTCTTATTGACGATAAAACACAGATATTGCATCGGAATTAAATACAAAAATCACAATGCCGACTTTAGTACAAGGAAACTGACTCTTCTTACTGTCTATGTCTTGAACCATTCCTGTGACACTAGTTATAGATTCCGATGCTTCACTTCAGGTTTACTGTATCCCTCTGACCTTCTTATTGACGATGAAACACAGAAATTGCATCGGAATTAAATACAAAAGGCACAATGCCGACTTAAGTACAAGAAAACTGACTCTTCTTACTGTCTATGTTTTGAACCATTCCTGTGACACTAGTTATGGATTCCGATGCTTCACTTCAGGTTTACTGTATGCCTCTAACCTTCTTATTGGCGATGAAACACAGAAATTGCATCGGAATTAATTACAAAAGGCACAATGCCGACTTAAGTACAAGAAAACTGACTCTTCTTACTGTCTACGTTTGAACTATTCATGTGACACTAGTTATAGATTCCGATGCTTTGCTTCAGGTTTACTGTATCTCTCCAAGCTTCTTATTGACGATGAAACAAAAAAATTGCATCGCAATTAAATGCATAAGGCACGATGCATTCTTAAGTACAAGAAAACTGACTCTTCTTACTGTCTATGTTTGAACCATTCCTGTGACACTAGTTATAGATTTCGATGCTTCACTTCAGGTTTACCGTACCCCTCTGACCTTCTTATTGACGATGAAACACAGAAACTGCATCGGAATTAAATTCAAAACGCACAATGAAAGCTTATGTACAAGAAAACTGACTCTTCTTACTGTCTATGTTTGAACCTTTCATGTGACACTAGTAATAGATTCCGATGCTTCACTTCAGTTTACTGTATCTCTCCGACCTTCTTATTGACGATGAAACACAGAAACTGCATCGGAATTAAATTCAAAACGCACAATGAAGGCTTATGTACAAGAAAACTGACTCTTCTTACTGTCTATGTTTGAACCTTTCATGTGACACTAGTAATAGATTCCGATGCTTCACTTCAGTTTACTGTATCTCTCCGACCTTCTTATTGACGATGAAACACAGAAATTGCATCGCAATTAAATGCAAAAGGCACGATGCCTACTTAAGTACAAGAAAACTGACTCTTCTTACTGTCTATGTTTGAACCATTCCTGTGACACTAGTTATAGATTTCGATGCTTCACCTCAGGTTTACTGTATCCTTCTGACCTTATTGACGATGAAACACAGAAATTGCATCGGAATTAAATACAAAGGCACAATGCCGTCTTAAGTACAAGAAAACTGACTCTTCTTACTGTCTATGATTTGAACCATTCCTGTGACACTAGTTACAGATTCCGATGCTTCACTTCAGGTTAACTGTATCCCTCTGACCTTCTTATTGACGATGAACCACAGAAATTGCCTCGGAGTTAAATACAAAAGGCACAATGCCGACTTAAATACAAGAAAACTGACTCTTCTTACAGTCAATGTATTGAACCATTCCTGTGACACCTGTTATAGATTCCGATGCTTCACTTCAGGTTTACTGTATCCCTCTGAACTTCTTATTGACGATGAAACACAAAAATTGCATCGGAATTAAATACAAAAGGCACAATGCCGACTTAAGAACCAGAAAACTGACTCCTCTTACTGTGTATGTTTTGAACCATTCCTGTGACTCTTGTTATAGTTTCCGATGCTTCACATCAGGTTTACTGTACCCCTCTGACCTTCTTATTTACGATGAAACACAGAAATTGCATCGGAATTAAATTCAAAAGGCACAATGCCGACTTAAGTACAAGAGAACTGACTCTTCTTACTGTCTATGATTTGAACCATTCCTGGGACACTAGTTATAGATTCCGATGCTTCACTCCAGGTTTACTGTATCCCTCTGACCTTCTTATTGACGGTGAAACACAGAAATTGCATCGGAATTAAATACAAAAAGCACAATGCCGACTTAAGTACAAGAAACCTGACTCTTCTTACTGTCCGTGCTTTGAACCATTCCTGTGACACTAGTTATAGATTCCGATGCTTCACTTCAGGTTTACTGTATCCCTCTGACCATCTTATTGACGATGAAACACAGAAAATGCATCGGAATTAATTACAAAAGGCACAATGCCGACTTAAGTACAAGAAAACTGACTCTTCTTACTGTCTATGTTTTGAACGATTCCTGTGACACTTGTTATAGTTTCCGATGCTTCACTTCAGGTTTACTGTATCCCCCTGACCTTCTTACTGACGATGAAACACAGAAATTGCATCGGAATTAAATGCAAAGGGCACAATGCAAACTTAAGAACAAGAAAACTGACTCTTCTCACTGTCTATGTTTTGAACCATTCATGTAACACTAGTTATGGATTCCGATGCTTCACTTGTGGGTTTACTATATCCCTCTGACCTTCGTATTGACGATGAGACACAGAAATTGCATCGGAAGTAAATACAAAAGGCACAATGCCGACTTATGTACAAGAAAACTGACTCTTCTTACTGTCTACGTCTGAACCATTCATGTGACACTAGTTATAGATTCCGATGCTTCACTTCAGGTTTACTGTATCTCTCCGACCTTCTGATTGACGATGAAACACAGAAACTGCATCGGAATTAAATTCAAAACGTACAATGCCGACTTAAGTACAAGAAAACTGACTCTTCTTACTGTCTATGATTTGAACCATTCCTGGGACACCAGTTATAGATTGCGATGCTTCACTTCAGGTTTACTGTATCCCTCAAACCTTCTTATTGACGGGGAAACACAGAAATTGCATCGGAATTAAATACAAAAGGCACAATGCCGACTTAAGTACAAGAAAACTGACTCTTCCTACTGTCTATCATTTGAACCATTCATGTGAGACTAGTTATAGATTACGATGCTTCACTTCAGGTTTACTGTATCCCTCTGACCTTCTCATTGACGATGAAACACAGAAATTGCGTCGGAATTAAATACAAAGGGCACAATGGCGACTTAAGTACAAGAAAACTGACTCTTCTTACTGTCTATGTTTTGAACCACTCCTGTGACACTAGTTATAGATTCCGATGCTTCACTTCAGGTTTACTGTATCCCTCTGACCTTCTTATTGACGATGAAACACAGATATTGCATAGGAATTAAATGCAAAAGGCACAATGCCGACTTAAGTATAAGAAAACTGACTCTTCTTACTGTACATGTTTTGAACCATTCATGTGACACTAGTTATGGATTCCGATGCATCACTTCAGGTTTACTGTATGCCTCTGACCTTCTTATTGACGATGAAACACAAAAATTGCATCGAAAGTAAATACAAAAGGCACAATGCCCACTTATGTACAAGAAAACTGACTTTTCTTACTGTCTATGTTTGAACCATTCATGTGACACTAGTTATAGATTCCGATGCTTCACTTCAGGTTTACTGTATCTCTCCGACCTTCTTATTTACGATGAAACATAGAAATTGCATCGGAATTAAATACAAAAGCACAATGCCGACTTAAGTACAAGAAAACTGACTCTTCTTACTGTCTATGTTTTGAACCATTCCTGTGACACTAGTTACAGATTCCAATGCGTCACTTCAGGTTTACTGTGTCCCTCTGACCTTCTTATTGACGATAAAACACAGAAATTGCTTCGGAGTTAAATACAAAAGGCACAATGCCGACTTAAGTACAAGAAAACTGACTCATCTTATAGTCAATGTTTTGAACCATTCCTGTGACACCTGTTATAGATTCCAATGCTTCACCTCAGGTTTACTGTATCCCTCTGACCTTCTTATTGACGATGAAACACAGATATTGCATCGGAATTAAATACAAAAGGCACAATGCCGACTTAAGTACAAGAAAACTGACTCTTCTTACTGTCTATGTTTGAACCATTCCTGTGACACTTGTTATAGTTTCCGATGCTTCACTTCAATTTTACTGTATCCCTCTGATCTTCTTATTGACGATGAAACACAGAAATTACATCGGAATTAAATACAAAAGGCACAATACTGACTTAAGAACAAGAAAACTGACTCTTCTCACTGTCTATGTTTTGAACCATTCCTGTGACACTAGTTATACATTCCGATGCTTCACTTCAGGTTTACTGTATGCCTCTGACCTTCTTATTGACGATGAAACACAGAAATTGCATCGGAATTAGATACAAACGGCACAATGCCGACTTAAGTACAAGTAAACTGACTCTCCTTAGTGTCTATGTTTTGAACCATACCTGTGACACTAGTTATAGATTCCGATGCTTCACTTCAGGTTTACTGTATCCCTCTAACCTTCTTATTGACGATGAAACACAGATATTGCATCGGAATTAATTACAAAAGGCACAATGCCGACTTAAGTACAAGAAAACTGACTCTTCTTACTGTCTATGATTTGAACCATTCATGTGACACTAGTTATGGATTCCGATGTTTCACTTCAGGTTTACTGTATCCCTCTGACCTTCTTATTGACGATGAAACACAGAAATTGCTTCGGAAGTAAATACAAAAGGCACAATGAAGAACTTATGTACAAGAAAACTGACTCTTCTTACTGTCTATGTTTGAACCTTTCATGTGACACTAGTAATAGATTCCGATGCTTCACTTCAGGTTTACTGTATCTCTCCGACCTTCTTATTGACGATGAAACACAAAAATTGCATCGCAATTAAATGCAAAAGGCACGATGCCCACTTAAGTACAAGAAAACTGACTCTTCTTACTGTCTATGTTTGAACCATTCCTGTGACACTAGTTATAGATTCCGATGCTTCACTTCAGGTTTACTATATCCTTCTGACCTTCTTATTGACGATGAAACACAGAAATTGCATCAGAATTAAATACAAAGGCACAATGTCGTCTTAAGTACAAGTAAACTGACTCTTCTTACTGTCTATGTTTTGAACCATTCCTGTGACACTAGTTACAGATTCCGATGCTTCACTTCAGGTTAACTGTATCCCTCTGACCTTCCTATTGACGATGAAACACAGAAATTGCCTCAGAGTTAAATACAAAAGGCACAATGCCGACTTAAATACAAGAAAACTGACTCTTCTTACAGTCAATGTATTGAACCATTCCTGTGACACCAGTTATAGATTCCGATGCCTCACTTCAGGTTTACTGTATCCCTCTGAACTTCGTATTGACGATGAAACACAGATATTGCATCGGAATTAAATACAAAAGGCACAATGCCGACTTAAGTACCAGAAAACCGACTCTTCTTACTGTGTTTGTTTTGAACCATTTCTGTGACTCTTGTTACAGTTTCCGATGCTTCTCTTCAGGTTTACTGTACCCCTCTGACCTTCTTATTTACGATGAAACACAGAAATTGCATCGGAATTAAATTCAAAAGGCACAATGCCGACTTAAGTACAAGAAAACTGACTCTTCTTACTGTCTATGATTTGAACCATTCCTGGGACACTAGTTATAGATTCCGATGCTTCACTCCAGGTTTACTGTATCCCTCTGACCTTCTTATTGACGGTGAAACACAGAAATTGCATCGGAACTAAATACAAAAGGCACAATGCCGACTTAAGTACAAGAAAACTGACTCTTCTTACTGTCTATGTTTTGAAGCATTCCTGTGACACTAGTTATAGATTCCGATGCTTCACTTCAGGTTCACTGTATCCCCCTGACCTTCTTATTGACGATGAAACACTGAAATTGCATCGGAATTACATACAAAAGGCACAATGCCGACTTAAGGACAAGAAAACTGGCTCTTCTTACTGTCTATGTTTTGAACCATTCCTGTGACACTAGTTATAGAATCCGATGCTTCACTTCAGGTTTACTGTATCCCTCTGACCTTCTTATTGAAGATGAAACACAGAAATTGCATCGGAATTAAATAGAAAAGGCACAATTCCGACTTAAGTACAAGAAAACTGACTCTTCTTACTGTCTATGCTTTGAACCATTCCTGTGACACTAAATATAGTTTCCGATGCTTCACTTCAGGTTTTATGTATCCCTCTGACCTTCGTATTGACGATGAAACACAGAAATTGCATCGGACGTAAATACAAAAAGCTCATTGCTGACTTAAGTACAAGGAAACTGACTCTTCTTCCTATCTATGTTTTGAACCATTCCTGTGACACTAGTTATAGATTCCGATGCTTCACTTCAGGTTTACTGTATCCCTCTGACCTTTTTATTGACGATGAAACACACAAATAACATCGGAATTAAATACAAAAGGCACAATGCCGACTTAAGTACAAAAAAACTGACTCTTCTTACTCTCTAAGTTTTGAACCATTCCTGTGAGAGTAGTTATAGTTTCCGATGCTTCACTTCAAGTTTACTGTATCCCTCTGAACTTCTTATTGTTGATGAAACACAGATATTGCATCGGAATTAAATACAAAACGCACAATGCCGAATTAAGTACAAGAAAACTGACTCTTTTTACTGTCTATGTTTTGAACCATTCCTGTGAAACTAGTTATAGATTCCGATGCTTCACTTCAGGTTTACTGTATCCCTCTGACCTTCTTATTGACGATGAAACACAGAAATAGCATCGGAATTAAATACAAAAGCCACAATGCCGACTTAAGTTCAAGTTAACTGACTCTACTTACTGTCTACGTTTTGAACCATTCATGTGACACTAGTTATAGATTCCGATGCTTCACTTCAGGTTTACTGTATCCCTCTGAACTTCTTATTGACGATGAGACACAGATATTGCATCGGAATTAAATACAAAAGGCACAATGCCGACTTAAGTACCAGAAAACTGACTCTTCTTACTGTGTATGTTTTGAACCATTCCTGTGACACTTGTAATAGATTCCGATGCTTCACTTCAGGTTTACCGTACCCCTCTGACCTTCTTATTGACGATGAAACACAGAAACTGCATCGGAATTAAATTCAAAACGCACAATGAAGACTTATGTACAAGAAAACTGACTCTTCTTACTGTCTATGTTTGAACCTTTCATGTGACACTAGTAATAGGTTCCGATGCTTCACTTCAGTTTACTGTATCTCTCCGACCTTCTTATTGACGATGAAACACAAAAATTGCTTCGCAATTAAATGCAAAAGGCACGATGCCTACTTAAGTACAAGAACACTGACTCTTCTTACTGTCTATGTTTGAACCATTCCTGTGACACTAGTTATAGATTCCGATGCTTCACTTCAGGTTTACTGTATCCTTCTGACCTTCTTATTGACGATGAAACACAGAAATTGCATCGGAATTAAATACAAAGGCACAATGCCGTCTTAAGTAGAAGAAAACTGACTCTTCTTACTGTCTATGTTTTGAACCATTCCTGTGACACTAGTTACAGATTCCGATGCTTCACTTCAGGTTAACTGTATCCGTCTGACCATCTTATTGACGATGAAACACAGAAATTGCCTCGGAGTTAAATTCAAAAGGCACAATGCCGACTTAAATACAAGAAAACTGACTCTTCTTACAGTCAATGTATTGAACCATTCCTGTGACACCTGTTATAGATTCCGAGGCTTCACTTCAGGTTTACTGTATCCCTCTGAACTTCTTATTGACGATGAAACACAGATATTGCATCGGAAATAAATACAAAAGGCACAATGCCGACTTAAGAACCAGAAAACTGACTCTTCTTACTGTGTATGTTTTGAACCATTCCTGTGACTCTTGTTATAGTTTCCGATGCTTCACTTCAGGTTTACTGTACCCCTCTGACCTTCTTATTTACGATGAAACACAGAAATTGCATCGGAATTAAATTCAAAAGGCACAAAGCCGACTTAAGTACAAGCAAACTGACTCTTCTTACTGTCAATGATTTGAACCATTCCTGGGACACTAGTTATAGATTCCGATGCTTCACTCCAGGTTTACTGTATCCCTCTGACCTTCTTATTGACGGTGAAACACAGAAATTGCATCGGAACTAAATACAAAAGGCTCAATGCCGACTTAAGTACAAGTAAACTGACTCTTCTTACTGTCTATGGTTTGAAGCATTCCTGTGACACTAGTTATAGATTCCGATGCTTCACTTCAGGTTCACTGTATCCCCCTGACATTCTTATTGACGATGAAACACAGAAATTGCATCGGAATTAAATAGAAAAGGCACAATTCCGACTTAAGTACAAGAAAACTGACTCCTCTTACTGTCTATGCTTTGAACCATTCCTGTGACACTAAATATAGTTTCCGATGCTTCACCTCAGGTTTTCTGTATCCCTCTGACCTTCCCATTGACGATGAAACACAGAAATTGCGTCGGAATTAAATACAAAGGGCACAATGCCGACTTAAGTACAAGAAAACTGACTCTTCTCACTGTCTATGTTTTGAACCATTCCTGTGACACTAGTTATACATTCCGATGCTTCACTTCAGGTTTACTGTATCCCTCTGACCTTCTTATTGACGATGAAACACAGAAATTGCATAGGAATTAAATACAAAAGGCACAATGCCGACTTAAGAACAAGAAAAGTGACTCTTCTCACTGTCTATGTTTTGAACCATTCCTGTGACACTAGTATACATTCCGATGCTTCACTTCAGGTTTACTGTATGCCTCTGACCTTCTTATTGACGATGTAACACAGAAATTGCATAGGAATTAAATACAAAATGCACAATGCCGACTTAAGTACAAGTAAACTGACTCTTCTTACTGTCTATGTTTTGAACCATTCCTGTGACACTAGTTATAGATTCCGATGCATCACTTCAGGTTTACTGTATGCTTCTAACCTTCTTATTGACGATGAAACACAGAAATTGCATCGGAATTAAATACAAAAGGCACAATGCCGACTTAAGTACAAGAAAACTGACTCTTCTTACTGTCTATGTTTTTAACCATTCATGTAACACTAGTTATGGATTCCGATGCTTCACTTTAGGTTTACTATATCCCTCTGACCTTCGTATTGACGATGAGACACAGAAATTGCATCGGAAGTAAATACAAAAGGCACAATGCCGACTTATGTACAAGAAAACTGACTCTTCTTACTGTCTACGTTTGAACCATTCATGTGACACTAGTTATAGATTCCGATGCTTCACTTCAGGTTTACTGTATCTCTCCGACCTTCTTATTGACGATGAAACACAGAAACTGCATCGGAATTAAATTCAAAACGCACAATGCCGACTTAAGTACAAGAAAACTGACTCTTCTTACTGTCTATGTTTTGAACCATTCCTGTGACACTAGTTATAGATTCCGATGCATCACTTCAGGTTTACTGTATGCCTCTGACCTTCTTATTGACGATGAAACACAAAAATTGCATCAGAAGTAAATACAAAAGGCACATTGCCCACTTCTGTACAAGAAAACTGACTCTTCTTACTGTCTATGTTTGAACCATTCATGTGACACTAGTTATAGATTCCGATGCTTCACTTCAGGTTTACTGTATCTCTCCGACCTTCTTATTGACGATGAAACATAGAAATTGCATCGGAATTAAATACAAAAGCACAATGCCGACTTAAGTACAAGAAAACTGACTCTTCTTACTGTCTATGTTTTGAACCATTCCTGTGGCACTAGTTACATATTCCGATGCGTCACTTCACGTTTACTGTGTCCCTCTGACCTTCTTATTGACGATAAAACACAGAAATTGCTTCGGAGTTAAATACAAAAGGCACAATGCCGACTTAAGTACAAGAAAACTGACTCATCTAATAGTCAATGTTTTGAACCATTTCTGTGACACCTGTTATAGATTCCAATGCTTCACCTCAGGTATACTGTATCCCTCTGACCTTCTTATTGACGATGAAACACAGATATTGCATCGGAATTAAATACAAAAGGCACAATGCCGACTTAAGTACAAGAAAACTGACTCTTCTTACAGTCAATGTATTGAACCATTCCTGTGACACCTGTTATAGATTCCGATGCTTCACTTCAGGTTTACTGTATCCCTCTGACCTTCTTATTGACGATGAAACACAGAAATTGCATCGGAATTAAATACAAAAGGCACAATGCCGACTTAAGAACCAGAAAACTGACTCCTCTTACTGTGTATGTTTTGAACCATTCCTGTGACTCTTGTTATAGTTTCCGATGCTTCACTTCAGGTTTACTGTACCCCTCTGACCTTCTTATTTACGATGAAACACAGAAATTGCATCGGAATTAAATTCAAAAGGCACAATGCCGACTTAAGTACAAGAAAACTGACTCTTCTTACTGTCTATGATTTGAACCATTCCTGGGACACTAGTTATAGATTCCGATGCTTCACTCCAGGTTTACTGTATCCCTCTGACCTTCTTATTGACGGTGAAACACAGAAATTGCATCGGAATTAAATACAAAAAGCACAATGCCGACTTAAGTACAAGAAAACTGACTCTTCTTACTGTCTGTGCTTTGAACCATTCCTGTGACACTAGTTATAGATTCCGATGCTTCACTTCAGGTTTACTGTATCCCTCTGACCATCTTATTGACGATGAAACACAGATATTGCATCGGAATTAATTACAAAAGGCACAATGCCGACTTAAGTACAAGAAAACTGACTCTTCTTACTGTCTATGTTTTGAACCATTCCTGTGTTACTAGTTATGGATTCCGATGCTTCACTTCAGGTTTACTGTATCCCTCTGACCTTCTTATTGACGATAAAACACAGATATTGCATCGGAATTAAATACAAAAATCACAATGCCGACTTTAGTACAAGGAAACTGACTCTTCTTACTGTCTATGTCTTGAAACATTCCTGTGACACTAGTTATAGATTCCGATGCTTCACTTCAGGTTTACTGTATCCCTCTGACCTTCTTATTGACGATGAAACACAGAAATTGCATCGGAATTAAATACAAAAGGCACAATGCCGACTTAAGTACAAAAAAACTGACTCTTCTTACTGTCTATGTTTTGAACCATTCCTGTGACACTAGTTATGGATTCCGATGCTTCACTTCAGGTTTACTGTATGCCTCTAACCTTCTTATTGGCGATGAAACACAGAAATTGCATCGGAATTAATTACAAAAGGCACAATGCCGACTTAAGTACAAGAAAACTGACTCTTCTTACTGTCTACGTTTGAACTATTCATGTGACACTTGTTATAGATTCCGATGCTTTGCTTCAGGTTTACTGTATCTCTCCAAGCTTCTTATTGACGATGAAACAAAAAAATTGCATCGCAATTAAATGCATAAGGCACGATGCATTCTTAAGTACAAGAAAACTGACTCTTCTTACTGTCTATGTTTGAACCATTCCTGTGACACTAGTTATAGATTTCGATGCTTCACTTCAGGTTTACCGTACCCCTCTGACCTTCTTATTGACGATGAAACACAGAAACTGCATCGGAATTAAATTCAAAACGCACAATGAAAGCTTATGTACAAGAAAACTGACTCTTCTTACTGTCTATGTTTGAACCTTTCATGTGACACTAGTAATAGATTCCGATGCTTCACTTCAGTTTACTGTATCTCTCCGACCTTCTTATTGACGATGAAACACAGAAACTGCATCGGAATTAAATTCAAAACGCACAATGAAGGCTTATGTACAAGAAAACTGACTCTTCTTACTGTCTATGTTTGAACCTTTCATGTGACACTAGTAATAGATTCCGATGCTTCACTTCAGTTTACTGTATCTCTCCGACCTTCTTATTGACGATGAAACACAGAAATTGCATCGCAATTAAATGCAAAAGGCACGATGCCTACTTAAGTACAAGAAAACTGACTCTTCTTACTGTCTATGTTTGAACCATTCCTGTGACACTAGTTATAGATTTCGATGCTTCACCTCAGGTTTACTGTATCCTTCTGACCTTATTGACGATGAAACACAGAAATTGCATCGGAATTAAATACAAAGGCACAATGCCGTCTTAAGTACAAGAAAACTGACTCTTCTTACTGTCTATGATTTGAACCATTCCTGTGACACTAGTTACAGATTCCGATGCTTCACTTCAGGTTAACTGTATCCCTCTGACCTTCTTATTGACGATGAACCACAGAAATTGCCTCGGAGTTAAATACAAAAGGCACAATGCCGACTTAAATACAAGAAAACTGACTCTTCTTACAGTCAATGTATTGAACCATTCCTGTGACACCTGTTATAGATTCCGATGCTTCTCTTCAGGTTTACTGTATCCCTCTGAACTTCTTATTGACGATGAAACACAAAAATTGCATCGGAATTAAATACAAAAGGCACAATGCCGACTTAAGAACCAGAAAACTGACTCCTCTTACTGTGTATGTTTTGAACCATTCCTGTGACTCTTGTTATAGTTTCCGATGCTTCACTTCAGGTTTACTGTACCCCTCTGACCTTCTTATTTACGATGAAACACAGATATTGCATCGGAATTAAATTCAAAAGGCACAATGCCGACTTAAGTACAAGAGAACTGACTCTTCTTACTGTCTATGATTTGAACCATTCCTGGGACACTAGTTATAGATTCCGATGCTTCACTCCAGGTTTACTGTATCCCTCTGACCTTCTTATTGACGGTGAAACACAGAAATTGCATCGGAATTAAATACAAAAAGCACAATGCCGACTTAAGTACAAGAAAACTGACTCTTCTTACTGTCCGTGCTTTGAACCATTCCTGTGACACTAGTTATAGATTCCGATGCTTCACTTCAGGTTTACTGTATCCCTCTGACCATCTTATTGACGATGAAACACAGAAAATGCATCGGAATTAATTACAAAAGGCACAATGCCGACTTAAGTACTTGAAAACTGACTCTTCTTACTGTCTATGTTTTGAACGATTCCTGTGACACTTGTTATAGTTTCGGATGCTTCACTTCAGGTTTACTGTATCCCCCTGACCTTCTTATTGACGATGAAACACAGAAATTGCATCGGAATTAAATGCAAAGGGCACAATGCAAACTTAAGAACAAGAAAACTGACTCCTCTCACTGTCTATGTTTTGAACCATTCATGTAACACTAGTTATGGATTCCGATGCTTCACTTGTGGGTTTACTATATCCCTCTGACCTTCGTATTGACGATGAGACACAGAAATTGCATCGGAAGTAAATACAAAAGGCACAATGCCGACTTATGTACAAGAAAACTGACTCTTCTTACTGTCTACGTCTGAACCATTCATGTGACACTAGTTATAGATTCCGATGCTTCACTTCAGGTATACTGGATCTCTCCGACCTTCTGATTGACGATGAAACACAGAAACTGCATCGGAATTAAATTCAAAACGTACAATGCCGACTTAAGTACAAGAAAACTGACTCTTCTTACTGTCTATGATTTGAACCATTCCTGGGACACCAGTTATAGATTCCGATGCTTCACTTCAGGTTTACTGTATCCCTCAAACCTTCTTATTGACGGGGAAACACAGAAATTGCATCGGAATTAAATACAAAAGGCACAATGCCGACTTAAGTACAAGAAAACTGACTCTTCCTACTGTCTATCATTTGAACCATTCATGTGAGACTAGTTATAGATTGCGATGCTTCACTTCAGGTTTACTGTATCCCTCTGACCTTCTCATTGACGATGAAACACAGAAATTGCGTCGGAATTAAATACAAAGGGCACAATGGCGACTTAAGTACAAGAAAACTGACTCTTCTTACTGTCTATGTTTTGAACCACTCCTGTGACACTAGTTATAGATTCCGATGCTTCACTTCAGGTTTACTGTATCCCTCTGACCTTCTTATTGACGATGAAACACAGATATTGCATAGGAATTAAATGCAAAAGGCACAATGCCGACTTAAGTATAAGAAAACTGACTCTTCTTACTGTACATGTTTTGAACCTTTCATGTGACACTAGTTATGGATTCCGATGCATCACTTCAGGTTTACTGTATGCCTCTGACCTTCTTATTGACGATGAAACACAAAAATTGCATCGAAAGTAAATACAAAAGCCACAATGCCCACTTATGTACAAGAAAACTGACTCTTCTTACTGTCTATGTTTGAACCATTCATGTGACACTAGTTATAGATTCCGATGCTTCACTTCAGGTTTACTGTATCTCTCCGACCTTCTTATTTACGATGAAACATAGAAAGTGCATCGGAATTAAATACAAAAGCACAATGCCGACTTAAGTACAAGAAAACTGACTCTTCTTACTGTCTATGTTTTGAACCATTCCTGTGACACTAGTTACAGATTCCAATGCGTCACTTCAGGTTTACTGTGTCCCTCTGACCCTCTTATTGACGATAAAACACAGAAATTGCTTCGGAGTTAAATACAAAAGGCACAATGCCGACTTAAGTACAAGAAAACTGACTCATCTTATAGTCAATGTTTTGAACCATTCCTGTGACACCTGTTATAGATTCCAATGCTTCACCTCAGGTTTACTGTATCCCTCTGACCTTCTTATTGACGATGAAACACAGATATTGCATCGGAATTAAATACAAAAGGCACAATGCCGACTTAAGTACAAGAAAACTGACTCTTCTTACTGTCTATGTTTGAACCATTCCTGTGACACTTGTTATAGTTTCCGATGCTTCACTTCAATTTTACTGTATCCCTCTGATCTTCTTATTGACGATGAAACACAGAAATTACATCGGAATTAAATACAAAAGGCACAATACTGACTTAAGAACAAGAAAACTGACTCTTCTCACTGTCTATGTTTTGAACCATTCCTGTGACACTAGTTATACATTCCGATGCTTCACTTCAGGTTTACTGTATGCCTCTGACCTTCTTATTGACGATGAAACACAGAAATTGCATCGGAATTAGATACAAACGGCACAATGCCGACTTAAGTACAAGTAAACTGACTCTCCTTAGTGTCTATGTTTTGAACCATACCTGTGACACTAGTTATAGATTCCGATGCTTCACTTCAGGTTTACTGTATCCCTCTAACCTTCTTATTGACGATGAAACACAGAAATTGCATCGGAATTAATTACAAAAGGCACAATGCCGACTTAAGTACAAGAAAACTGACTCTTCTTACTGTCTATGTTTTGAACCATTCATGTGACACTAGTTATGGATTCCGATGTTTCACTTCAGGTTTACTGTATCTCTCCGACCTTCTTATTGACGATGAAACACAGAAATTGCATCGGAAGTAAATACAAAAGGCACAATGAAGAACTTATGTACAAGAAAACTGACTCTTCTTACTGTCTATGTTTGAACCTTTCATGTGACACTAGTAATAGATTCCGATGCTTCACTTCAGGTTTACTGTATCTCTCCGACCTTCTTATTGACGATGAAACACAAAAATTGCATCGCAATTAAATGCAAAAGGCACGATGCCCACTTAAGTACAAGAAAACTGACTCTTCTTACTGTCTATGTTTGAACCATTCCTGTGACACTAGTTATAGATTCCGATGCTTCACTTCAGGTTTACTATATCCTTCTGACCTTCTTATTGACGATGAAACACAGAAATTGCATCAGAATTAAATACAAAGGCACAATGTCGTCTTAAGTACAAGAAAACTGACTCTTCTTACTGTCTATGTTTTGAACCATTCCTGTGACACTAGTTACAGATTCCGATGCTTCACTTCAGGTTAACTGTATCCCTCTGACCTTCTTATTGACGATGAAACACAGAAATTGCCTCAGAGTTAAATACAAAAGGCACAATGCCGACTTAAATACAAGAAAACTGACTCTTCTTACAGTCAATGTATTGAACCATTCCTGTGACACCAGTTATAGATTCCGATGCCTCACTTCAGGTTTACTGTATCCCTCTGAACTTCTTATTGACGATGAAACACAGATATTGCATCGGAATTAAATACAAAAGGCACAATGCCGACTTAAGTACCAGAAAACCGACTCTTCTTACTGTGTTTGTTTTGAACCATTTCTGTGACTCTTGTTACAGTTTCCGATGCTTCTCTTCAGGTTTACTGTACCCCTCTGACCTTCTTATTGACGGTGAAACACAGAAATTGCATCGGAACTAAATACAAAAGGCACAATGCCGACTTAAGTACAAGTAAACTGACTCTTCTTACTGTCTATGTTTTGAAGCATTCCTGTGACACTAGTTATAGATTCCGATGCTTCACTTCAGGTTCACTGTATCCCCCTGACCTTCTTATTGACGATGAAACACTGAAATTGCATCGGAATTACATACAAAAGGCACAATGCCGACTTAAGGACAAGAAAACTGGCTCTTCTTACTGTCTATGTTTTGAACCATTCCTGTGACACTAGTTATAGAATCCGATGCTTCACTTCAGGTTTACTGTATCCCTCTGACCTTCTTATTGACGATGAAACACTGAAATTGCATCGGAATTACATACAAAAGGCACAATGCCGACTTAAGGACAAGAAAACTGGCTCTTCTTACTGTCTATGATTTGAACCATTCCTGGGACACTAGTTATAGATTCCGATGCTTCACTCCAGGTTTACTGTATCCCTCTGACCTTCTTATTGACGGTGAAACACAGAAATTGCATCGGAACTAAATACAAAAGGCACAATGCCGACTTAAGTACAAGTAAACTGACTCTTCTTACTGTCTATGTTTTGAAGCATTCCTGTGACACTAGTTATAGATTCCGATGCTTCACTTCAGGTTCACTGTATCCCCCTGACCTTCTTATTGACGATGAAACACTGAAATTGCATCGGAATTACATACAAAAGGCACAATGCCGACTTAAGGACAAGAAAACTGGCTCTTCTTACTGTCTATGTTTTGAACCATTCCTGTGACACTAGTTATAGAATCCGATGCTTCACTTCAGGTTTACTGTATCCCTCTGACCTTCTTATTGAAGATGAAACACAGAAATTGCATCGGAATTAAATAGAAAAGGCACAATTCCGACTTAAGTACAAGAAAACTGACTCTTCTTACTGTCTATGCTTTGAACCATTCCTGTGACACTAAATATAGTTTCCGATGCTTCACTTCAGGTTTTATGTATCCCTCTGACCTTCGTATTGACGATGAAACACAGAAATTGCATCGGACGTAAATACAAAAAGCTCATTGCTGACTTAAGTACAAGGAAACTGACTCTTCTTCCTATCTATGTTTTGAACCATTCCTGTGACACTAGTTATAGATTCCGATGCTTCACTTCAGGTTTACTGTATCCCTCTGACCTTTTTATTGACGATGAAACACACAAATAACATCGGAATTAAATACAAAAGGCACAATGCCGACTTAAGTACAAAAAAACTGACTCTTCTTACTCTCTAAGTTTTGAACCATTCCTGTGAGAGTAGTTATAGTTTCCGATGCTTCACTTCAAGTTTACTGTATCCCTCTGAGATTCTTATTGTTGATGAAACACAGATATTGCATCGGAATTAAATACAAAACGCACAATGCCGAATTAAGTACAAGAAAACTGACTCTTCTTACTGTCTATGTTTTGAACCATTCCTGTGAAACTAGTTATAGATTCCGATGCTTCACTTCAGGTTTACTGTATCCCTCTGACCTTCTTATTGACGATGAAACACAGAAATAGCATCGGAATTAAATACAAAAGCCACAATGCCGACTTAAGTTCAAGTTAACTGACTCTACTTACTGTCTACGTTTTGAACCATTCATGTGACACTAGTTATAGATTCCGATGCTTCACTTCAGGTTTACTGTATCCCTCTGAACTTCTTATTGACGATGAGACACAGATATTGCATCGGAATTAAATACAAAAGGCACAATGCCGACTTGAGTACCAGAAAACTGACTCTTCTTACTGTGTATGTTTTGAACCATTCCTGTGACACTTGTAATAGATTCCGATGCTTCACTTCAGGTTTACCGTACCCCTCTGACCTTCTTATTGACGATGAAACACAGAAACTGCATCGGAATTAAATTCAAAACGCACAATGAAGACTTATGTACAAGAAAACTGACTCTTCTTACTGTCTATGTTTGAACCTTTCATGTGACACTGGTAATAGATTCCGATGCTTCACTTCAGTTTACTGTATCTCTCCGACCTTCTTATTGACGATGAAACACAAAAATTGCTTCGCAATTAAATGCAAAAGGCACGATGCCTACTTAAGTACAAGAACACTGACTCTTCTTACTGTCTATGTTTGAACCATTAGTGTGACACTAGTTATAGATTCCGATGCTTCACTTCAGGTTTACTGTATCCTCCTGACCTTCTTATTGACGATGAAACACAGAAATTGCATCGGAATTAAATACAAAGGCACAATGCCGTCTTAAGTAGAAGAAAACTGACTCTTCTTACTGTCTATGTTTTGAACCATTCCTGTGACACTAGTTACAGATTCCGATGCTTCACTTCAGGTTAACTGTATCCGTCTGACCTTCTTATTGACGATGAAACACAGAAATTGCCTCGGAGTTAAATTCAAAAGGCACAATGCCGACTTAAATACAAGAAAACTGACTCTTCTTACAGTCAATGTATTGAACCATTCCTGTGACACCTGTTATAGATTCCGAGGCTTCACTTCAGGTTTACTGTATCCCTCTGAACTTCTTATTGACGATGAAACACAGATATTGCATCGGAATTAAATACAAAAGGCACAATGCCGACTTAAGAACCAGAAAACTGACTCTTCTTACTGTGTATGTTTTGAACCATTCCTGTGACTCTTGTTATAGTTTCCGATGCTTCACTTCAGGTTTACTGTACCCCTCTGACCTTCTTATTTACGATGAAACACAGAAATTGCATCGGAATTAAATTCAAAAGGCACAAAGCCGACTTAAGTACAAGCAAACTGACTCTTCTTACTGTCAATGATTTGAACCATTCCTGGGACACTAGTTATAGATTCCGATGCTTCACTCCAGGTTTACTGTATCCCTCTGACCTTCTTATTGACGGTGAAACACAGAAATTGCATCGGAACTAAATACAAAAGGCTCAATGCCGACTTAAGTACAAGTAAACTGACTCTTCTTACTGTCTATGGTTTGAAGCATTCCTGTGACACTAGTTATAGATTCCGATGCTTCACTTCAGGTTCACTGTATCCCCCTGACATTCTTATTGACGATGAAACACTGAAATTGCATCGGAATTACATACAAAAGGCACATGCCGACTTAAGTACAAGAAAACTGGCTCTTCTTACTGTCTATGTTTTGAACCATTCCTGTGACACTAGTTATAGAATCCGATGCTTCACTTCAGGTTTACTGTATCCCTCTGACCTTCTTATTGAAGATGAAACACAGAAATTGCATCGGAATTAAATAGAAAAGGCACAATTCCGACTTAAGTACAAGAAAACTGACTCCTCTTACTGTCTATGCTTTGAACCATTCCTGTGACACTAAATATAGTTTCCGATGCTTCACTTCAGGTTTTCTGTATCCCTCTGACCTTCCCATTGACGATGAAACACAGAAATTGCGTCGGAATTAAATACAAAGGGCACAATGCCGACTTAAGTACAAGAAAACTGACTCTTCTCACTGTCTATGTTTCGAACCATTCCTGTGACACTAGTTATACATTCCGATGCTTCACTTCAGGTTTATTGTATCCCTCTGACCTTCTTATTGACGATGAAACACAGAAATTGCATAGGAATTAAATACAAAAGGCACAATGCCGACTTAAGAACAAGAAAACTGACTCTTCTCACTGCCTATGTTTTGAACCATTCCTGTGACACTAGTTATACATTCCGATGCTTCACTTCAGGTTTACTGTATGCCTCTGACCTTCTTATTGACGATGTAACACAGTAATTGCATCGGAATTAAATACAAAATGCACAATGCCGACTTAAGTACAAGTAAACTGACTCTTCTTACTGTCTATGTTTTGAACCATTCCTGTGACACTAGTTATAGATTCCGATGCATCACTTCAGGTTTACTGTATGCTTCTAACCTTCTTATTGACGATGAAACACAGAAATTGCATCGGAATTAAATAGAAAAGGCACAATTCCGACTTAAGTACAAGAAAACTGACTCTTCTTACTGTCTATGCTTTGAACCATTCCTGTGACACTAAATATAGTTTCCGATGCTTCACTTCAGGTTTTATGTATCCCTCTGACCTTCGTATTGACGATGAAACACAGAAATTGCATCGGACGTAAATACAAAAAGCTCATTGCTGACTTAAGTACAAGGAAACTGACTCTTCTTCCTATCTATGTTTTGAACCATTCCTGTGACACTAGTTATAGATTCCGATGCTTCACTTCAGGTTTACTGTATCCCTCTGACCTTTTTATTGACGATGAAACACACAAATAACATCGGAATTAAATACAAAAGGCACAATGCCGACTTAAGTACAAAAAAACTGACTCTTCTTACTCTCTAAGTTTTGAACCATTCCTGTGAGAGTAGTTATAGTTTCCGATGCTTCACTTCAAGTTTACTGTATCCCTCTGAACTTCTTATTGTTGATGAAACACAGATATTGCATCGGAATTAAATACAAAACGCACAATGCCGAATTAAGTACAAGAAAACTGACTCTTCTTACTGTCTATGTTTTGAACCATTCCTGTGAAACTAGTTATAGATTCCGATGCTTCACTTCAGGTTTACTGTATCCCTCTGACCTTCTTATTGACGATGAAACACAGAAATAGCATCGGAATTAAATACAAAAGCCACAATGCCGACTTAAGTTCAAGTTAACTGACTCTACTTACTGTCTACGTTTTGAACCATTCATGTGACACTAGTTATAGATTCCGATGCTTCACTTCAGGTTTACTGTATCCCTCTGAACTTCTTATTGACGATGAGACACAGATATTGCATCGGAATTAAATACAAAAAGCACAATGCCGACTTGAGTACCAGAAAACTGACTCTTCTTACTGTGTATGTTTTGAACCATTCCTGTGACACTTTTAATAGATTCCGATGCTTCACTTCAGGTTTACCGTACCCCTCTGACCTTCTTATTGACGATGAAACACAGAAACTGCATCGGAATTAAATTCAAAACGCACAATGAAGACTTATGTACAAGAAAACTGACTCTTCTTACTGTCTATGTTTGAACCTTTCATGTGACACTGGTAATAGATTCCGATGCTTCACTTCAGTTTACTGTATCTCTCCGACCTTCTTATTGACGATGAAACACAAAAATTGCTTCGCAATTAAATGCAAAAGGCACGATGCCTACTTAAGTACAAGAACACTGACTCTTCTTACTGTCTATGTTTGAACCATTAGTGTGACACTAGTTATAGATTCCGATGCTTCACTTCAGGTTTACTGTATCCTCCTGACCTTCTTATTGACGATGAAACACAGAAATTGCATCGGAATTAAATACAAAGGCACAATGCCGTCTTAAGTAGAAGAAAACTGACTCTTCTTACTGTCTATGTTTTGAACCATTCCTGTGACACTAGTTACAGATTCCGATGCTTCACTTCAGGTTAACTGTATCCGTCTGACCTTCTTATTGACGATGAAACACAGAAATTGCCTCGGAGTTAAATTCAAAAGGCACAATGCCGACTTAAATACAAGAAAACTGACTCTTCTTACAGTCAATGTATTGAACCATTCCTGTGACACCTGTTATAGATTCCGAGGCTTCACTTCAGGTTTACTGTATCCCTCTGAACTTCTTATTGACGATGAAACACAGATATTGCATCGGAATTAAATACAAAAGGCACAATGCCGACTTAAGAACCAGAAAACTGACTCTTCTTACTGTGTATGTTTTGAACCATTCCTGTGACTCTTGTTATAGTTTCCGATGCTTCACTTCAGGTTTACTGTACCCCTCTGACCTTCTTATTTACGATGAAACACAGAAATTGCATCGGAATTAAATTCAAAAGGCACAAAGCCGACTTAAGTACAAGCAAACTGACTCTTCTTACTGTCAATGATTTGAACCATTCCTGGGACACTAGTTATAGATTCCGATGCTTCACTCCAGGTTTACTGTATCCCTCTGACCTTCTTATTGACGGTGAAACACAGAAATTGCATCGGAACTAAATACAAAAGGCTCAATGCCGACTTAAGTACAAGTAAACTGACTCTTCTTACTGTCTATGGTTTGAAGCATTCCTGTGACACTAGTTATAGATTCCGATGCTTCACTTCAGGTTCACTGTATCCCCCTGACATTCTTATTGACGATGAAACACTGAAATTGCATCGGAATTACATACAAAAGGCACAATGCCGACTTAAGTACAAGAAAACTGGCTCTTCTTACTGTCTATGTTTTGAACCATTCCTGTGACACTAGTTATAGAATCCGATGCTTCACTTCAGGTTTACTGTATCCCTCTGACCTTCTTATTGACGATGAAACACAGAAATTGCATAGGAATTAAATACAAAAGGCACAATGCCGACTTAAGAACAAGAAAACTGACTCTTCTCACTGCCTATGTTTTGAACCATTCCTGTGACACTAGTTATACATTCCGATGCTTCACTTCAGGTTTACTGTATGCCTCTGACCTTCTTATTGACGATGTAACACAGTAATTGCATCGGAATTAAATACAAAATGCACAATGCCGACTTAAGTACAAGTAAACTGACTCTTCTTACTGTCTATGTTTTGAACCATTCCTGTGACACTAGTTATAGAATCCGATGCTTCACTTCAGGTTTACTGTATCCCTCTGACCTTCTTATTGAAGATGAAACACAGAAATTGCATCGGAATTAAATAGAAAAGGCACAATTCCGACTTAAGTACAAGAAAACTGACTCTTCTTACTGTCTATGCTTTGAACCATTCCTGTGACACTAAATATAGTTTCCGATGCTTCACTTCAGGTTTTATGTATCCCTCTGACCTTCGTATTGACGATGAAACACAGAAATTGCATCGGACGTAAATACAAAAAGCTCATTGCTGACTTAAGTACAAGGAAACTGACTCTTCTTCCTATCTATGTTTTGAACCATTCCTGTGACACTAGTTATAGATTCCGATGCTTCACTTCAGGTTTACTGTATCCCTCTGACCTTTTTATTGACGATGAAACACACAAATAACATCGGAATTAAATACAAAAGGCACAATGCCGACTTAAGTACAAAAAAACTGACTCTTCTTACTCTCTAAGTTTTGAACCATTCCTGTGAGAGTAGTTATAGTTTCCGATGCTTCACTTCAAGTTTACTGTATCCCTCTGAACTTCTTATTGTTGATGAAACACAGATATTGCATCGGAATTAAATACAAAACGCACAATGCCGAATTAAGTACAAGAAAACTGACTCTTCTTACTGTCTATGTTTTGAACCATTCCTGTGAAACTAGTTATAGATTCCGATGCTTCACTTCAGGTTTACTGTATCCCTCTGACCTTCTTATTGACGATGAAACACAGAAATAGCATCGGAATTAAATACAAAAGCCACAATGCCGACTTAAGTTCAAGTTAACTGACTCTACTTACTGTCTACGTTTTGAACCATTCATGTGACACTAGTTATAGATTCCGATGCTTCACTTCAGGTTTACTGTATCCCTCTGAACTTCTTATTGACGATGAGACACAGAAACTGCATCGGAATTAAATTCAAAACGCACAATGAAGACTTATGTACAAGAAAACTGACTCTTCTTACTGTCTATGTTTGAACCTTTCATGTGACACTGGTAATAGATTCCGATGCTTCACTTCAGTTTACTGTATCTCTCCGACCTTCTTATTGACGATGAAACACAAAAATTGCTTCGCAATTAAATGCAAAAGGCACGATGCCTACTTAAGTACAAGAACACTGACTCTTCTTACTGTCTATGTTTGAACCATTAGTGTGACACTAGTTATAGATTCCGATGCTTCACTTCAGGTTTACTGTATCCTCCTGACCTTCTTATTGACGATGAAACACAGAAATTGCATCGGAATTAAATACAAAGGCACAATGCCGTCTTAAGTAGAAGAAAACTGACTCTTCTTACTGTCTATGTTTTGAACCATTCCTGTGACACTAGTTACAGATTCCGATGCTTCACTTCAGGTTAACTGTATCCGTCTGACCTTCTTATTGACGATGAAACACAGAAATTGCCTCGGAGTTAAATTCAAAAGGCACAATGCCGACTTAAATACAAGAAAACTGACTCTTCTTACAGTCAATGTATTGAACCATTCCTGTGACACCTGTTATAGATTCCGAGGCTTCACTTCAGGTTTACTGTATCCCTCTGAACTTCTTATTGACGATGAAACACAGATATTGCATCGGAATTAAATACAAAAGGCACAATGCCGACTTAAGAACCAGAAAACTGACTCTTCTTACTGTGTATGTTTTGAACCATTCCTGTGACTCTTGTTATAGTTTCCGATGCTTCACTTCAGGTTTACTGTACCCCTCTGACCTTCTTATTTACGATGAAACACAGAAATTGCATCGGAATTAAATTCAAAAGGCACAAAGCCGACTTAAGTACAAGCAAACTGACTCTTCTTACTGTCAATGATTTGAACCATTCCTGGGACACTAGTTATAGATTCCGATGCTTCACTCCAGGTTTACTGTATCCCTCTGACCTTCTTATTGACGGTGAAACACAGAAATTGCATCGGAACTAAATACAAAAGGCTCAATGCCGACTTAAGTACAAGTAAACTGACTCTTCTTACTGTCTATGGTTTGAAGCATTCCTGTGACACTAGTTATAGATTCCGATGCTTCACTTCAGGTTCACTGTATCCCCCTGACATTCTTATTGACGATGAAACACTGAAATTGCATCGGAATTACATACAAAAGGCACAATGCCGACTTAAGTACAAGAAAACTGGCTCTTCTTACTGTCTATGTTTTGAACCATTCCTGTGACACTAGTTATAGAATCCGATGCTTCACTTCAGGTTTACTGTATCCCTCTGACCTTCTTATTGAAGATGAAACACAGAAATTGCATCGGAATTAAATAGAAAAGGCACAATTCCGACTTAAGTACAAGAAAACTGACTCCTCTTACTGTCTATGCTTTGAACCATTCCTGTGACACTAAATATAGTTTCCGATGCTTCACTTCAGGTTTTCTGTATCCCTCTGACCTTCCCATTGACGATGAAACACAGAAATTGCGTCGGAATTAAATACAAAGGGCACAATGCCGACTTAAGTACAAGAAAACTGACTCTTCTCACTGTCTATGTTTTGAACCATTCCTGTGACACTAGTTATACATTCCGATGCTTCACTTCAGGTTTACTGTATCCCTCTGACCTTCTTATTGACGATGAAACACAGAAATTGCATAGGAATTAAATACAAAAGGCACAATGCCGACTTAAGAACAAGAAAACTGACTCTTCTCACTGCCTATGTTTTGAACCATTCCTGTGACACTAGTTATACATTCCGATGCTTCACTTCAGGTTTACTGTATGCCTCTGACCTTCTTATTGACGATGTAACACAGTAATTGCATCGGAATTAAATACAAAATGCACAATGCCGACTTAAGTACAAGTAAACTGACTCTTCTTACTGTCTATGTTTTGAACCATTCCTGTGACACTAGTTATAGATTCCGATGCATCACTTCAGGTTTACTGTATGCTTCTAACCTTCTTATTGACGATGAAACACAGAAATTGCATCGGAATTAAATACAAAAGGCACAATGCCGACTTAAGTACAAGAAAACTGACTCTTCTTACTGTCTATGTTTTTAACCATTCATGTAACACTAGTTATGGATTCCGATGCTTCACTTTAGGTTTACTATATCCCTCTGACCTTCGTATTGACGATGAGACACAGAAATTGCATCGGAAGTAAATACAAAAGGCACAATGCCGACTTATGTACAAGAAAACTGACTCTTCTTACTGTCTACGTTTGAACCATTCATGTGACACTAGTTATAGATTCCGATGCTTCACTTCAGGTTTACTGTATCTCTCCGACCTTCTTATTGACGATGAAACACAGAAACTGCATCGGAATTAAATTCAAAACGCACAATGCCGACTTAAGTACAAGAAAACTGACTCTTCTTACTGTCTATGTTCTGAACCATTCCTGTGACACTAGTTATAGATTCCGATGCATCACTTCAGGTTTACTGTATGCCTCTGACCTTCTTATTGACGATGAAACACAAAAATTGCATCAGAAGTAAATACAAAAGGCACATTGCCCACTTCTGTACAAGAAAACTGACTCTTCTTACTGTCTATGTTTGAACCATTCATGTGACACTAGTTATAGATTCCGATGCTTCACTTCAGGTTTACTGTATCTCTCCGACCTTCTTATTGACGATGAAACATAGAAATTGCATCGGAATTAAATACAAAAGCACAATGCCGACTTAAGTACAAGAAAACTGACTCTTCTTACTGTCTATGTTTTGAACCATTCCTGTGGCACTAGTTACAGATTCCGATGCGTCACTTCAGGTTTACTGTGTCCCTCTGACCTTCTTATTGACGATAAATCACAGAAATTGCTTCGGAGTTAAATACAAAAGGCACAATGCCGACTTAAGTACAAGAAAACTGACTCATCTAATAGTCAATGTTTTGAACCATTTCTGTGACACCTGTTATAGATTCCAATGCTTCACCTCAGGTTTACTGTATCCCTCTGACCTTCTTATTGACGATGAAACACAGATATTGCATCGGAATTAAATACAAAAGGCACAATGCCGACTTAAGTACAAGAAAACTGACTCTTCTTACTGTCTATGTTTGAACCATTCCTGTGACACTTTTTATAGTTTCCGATTCTTCACTTCAGGTTTACTGTATCCCTCTGACCTTCTTATTGACGATGAAACACAGAAATTACATCGGAATTAAATACAAAAGGCACAATACTGACTTAAGAACAAGAAAACTGACTCTTCCCACTGTCTATTTTTGAACCATTCCTGTGACACTAGTTATACATTCCGATGCTTCACTTCAGGTTTACTGTATGCCTCTGACCTTCTTATTGACGATGAAACACAGAAATTGCATCGGAATTAGATAAAAACGGCACAATGCCGACTTAAGTACAAGTAAACTGACTCTCCTTAGTGTCTATGTTTTGAACCATACCTGTGACACTAGATATAGATTCCGATGCTTCCCTTCTGGTTTACTGTATCCCTCTAACCTTCTTATTGACGATGAAACACAGAAATTGCATCGGAATTATATACAAAAGGAACAATGCCGACTTAAGTACAAGAAAACTGACTCTTCTTACTGTCTATGTTTTGAACCATTCATGTGACACTAGTTATGGATTCCGATGTTTCACTTCAGGTTTACTGTATCCCTCTGACCTTCTTATTGACGATGAAACACAGAAATTGCATCGGAAGTAAATACAAAAGGCACAATGCCGACTTATGTACAAGAAAACTGACTCTTCTTACTGTCTATGTTTGAACCTTTCATGTGACACTAGTAATAGATTCCGATGCTTCACATCAGGTTTACTGTATCTCTCCGACCTTCTTATTGACGATGAAACACAAAAATTGCATCGCAATTAAATGCAAAAGGCACGATGCCCACTTAAGTACAAGAAAACTGACTCTTCTTACTGTCTATGTTTGAACCATTCCTGTGACACTAGTTATAGATTCCGATGCTTCACATCAGGTTTACTATATCCTTCTGACCTTCTTATTGACGATGAATCACAGAAATTGCATCGGAATTAAATACAAAGGCACAATGTCGTCTTAAGAACCAGAAAACTGACTCTTCTTACTATGTATGTTTTGAACCATTCCTGTGACTCTTGTTATAGTTTCCGATGCTTCACTTCAGGTTTACTGTACCCCTCTGACCTTCTTATTTCCTATGAAACACAGAAATTGCATCGGAATTAAATTCAAAAGGCACAATGCCGACTTAAGTACAAGAAAACTGACTCTTCTTACTCTCTATGATTTGAACCATTCCTGGGACACTAGTTATAGATTCCGATGCTTCACTCCAGGTTTACTGTATCCCTCTGACCATCTTATTGACGGTGAAACACAGATATTGCATCGGAACTAAATACAAAAGGCACAATGCCGACTTAAGTACAAGTAAACTGACTCTTCTTACTGTCTATGTTTTGAAGCATTCCTGTGACACTAGTTATAGATTACGATGCTTCACTTCAGGTTCACTGTATCCCCCTGACCTTCTTATTGACGATGAAACACTGAAATTGCATCGGAATTACATACAAAAGGCACAATGCCGACTTAAGGACAAGAAAACTGGCTCTTCTTACTGTCTATGTTTTGAACCATTCCTGTGACACTAGTTATAGAATCCGATGCTTGACTTCAGGTTTACTGTATCCCTCTGACCTTCTTATTGAAGATGAAACACAGAAATTGCATCGGAATTAAATAGAAAAGGCACAATTCCGACTTAAGTACAAGAAAACTGACTCTTCTTACTGTCTATGCTTTGAACCATTCCTGTGACACTAAATATAGTTTCCGATGCTTCACTTCAGGTTTTATGTATCCCTCTGACCTTCGTATTGACGATGAAACACAGAAATTGCATCGGACGTAAATACAAAAAGCTCATTGCTGACTTAATTACAAGGAAACTGACTCTTCTTCCTATCTATGTTTTGAACCATTCCTGTGACACTAGTTATAGATTCCGATGCTTCACTTCAGGTTTACTGTATCCCTCTGACCTTCTTATTGACGATCAAACACACAAATAACATCGGAATTAAATACAAAAGGCACAATGCCGACTTAAGTACAAAAAAACTGACTCTTCTTACTGTCTAAGTTTTGAACCATTCCTGTGAGAGTAGTTATAGTTTCCGATGCTTCACTTCAAGTTTACTGTATCCCTCTGAACTTCTTATTGTTGATGAAACACAGAAATTGCATCGGAATTAAATACAAAACGCACAATGCCGAATTAAGTACAAGAAAACTGACTCTTCTTACTGTCTATGTTTTGAACCATTCCTGTGAAACTAGTTATAGATTCCGATGCTTCACTTCAGGTTTACTGAATCCCTCTGACCTTCTTATTGACGATGAAACACAGAAATAGCATCGGAATTAAATACAAAAGCCACAATGCCGACTTAAGTTCAAGTTAACTGACTCTACTTACTGTCTACGTTTTGAACCATTCATGTGACACTAGTTATAGATTCCGATGCTTCACTTCAGGTTTACTGTATCCCTCTGAACTTCTTATTGACGATGAGACACAGATATTGCATCGGAATTAAATACAAAAGGCACAATGCCGACTTAAGTACCAGAAAACTGACTCTTCTTACTGTGTATGTTTGAACCATTCCTGTGACACTTGTAATAGATTCCGATGCTTCACTTCAGGTTTACCGTACCCCTCTGACCTTCTTATTGACGATGAAACACAGAAACTGCATCGGAATTAAATTCAAAACGCACAATGAAGACTTATGTACAAGAAAACTAACTCTTCTTACTGTCTATGTTTGAACCTTTCATGTGACACAAGTAATAGATTCCGATGCTTCACTTCAGTTTACTGTATCTCTCCGACCTTCTTATTGACGATGAAACACAAAAATTGCTTCGCAATTAAATGCAAAAGGCACGATGCCTACTTAAGTACAAGAACACTGACTCTTCTAACTGTCTATGTTTGAACCATTCCTGTGACACTAGTTATAGATTCCGATGCTTCACTTCAGGTTTACTGTATCCTTCTGACCTTCTTATTGACGATGAAACACAGAAATTGCATCGGAATTAAATACAAAGGCACAATGCCGTCTTAAGTAGAAGAAAACTGACTCTTCTTACTGTCTATGTTTTGAACCATTCCTGTGACACTAGTTACAGATTCCGATGCTTCACTTCAGGTTAACTGTATCCGTCTGACCTTCTTATTGACGATGAAACACAGAAATTGCCTCGGAGTTAAATTCAAAAGGCACAATGCCGACTTAAATACAAGAAAACTGACTCTTCTTACAGTCAATGTATTGAACCATTCCTGTGACACCTGTTATAGATTCCGAGGCTTCACTTCAGGTTTACTGAATCCCTCTGAACTTCTTATTGACGATGAAACACAGATATTGCATCGGAATTAAATACAAAAGGCACAATGCCGACTTAAGAACCAGAAAACTGACTCTTCTTACTGTGTATGTTTTGAACCATTCCTGTGACTCTTGTTATAGTTTCCGATGCTTCACTTCAGGTTTACTGTACCCCTCTGACCTTCTTATTTACGATGAAACACAGAAATTGCATCGGAATTAAATTCAAAAGGCACAAAGCCGACTTAAGTACAAGCAAACTGACTCTTCTTACTGTCAATGATTTGAACCATTCCTGGGACACTAGTTATAGATTCCGATGCTTCACTCCAGGTTTACTGTATCCCTCTGACCTTCTTATTGACGGTGAAACACAGAAATTGCATCGGAACTAAATACAAAGGGCACAATGCCGACTTAAGTACAAGTAAACTGACTCTTCTTACTGTCTATGGTTTGAAGCATTCCTGTGACACTAGTTATAGATTCCGATGCTTCACTTCAGGTTCACTGTATCCCCCTGACATTCTTATTGACGATGAAACATTGAAATTGCATCGGAATTACATACAAAAGGCACAATGCCGACTTAAGTACAAGAAAACTGGCTCTTCTTACTGTCTATGTTTTGAACCATTCCTGTGACACTAGTTATAGATTCCGATGCTTCACTTCAGGTTTACTGTATCCCTCTGATCTTCTTTTTGAAGATGAAACACAGAAATTGCATCGGAATTAAATAGAAAAGGCACAATTCCGACTTAAGTACAAGAAAACTGACTCCTCTTACTGTCTATGCTTTGAACCATTCCTGTGACACTAAATATAGTTTCCGATGCTTCACTTCAGGTTTTCTGTATCCCTCTGACCTTCCCATTGACGATGAAACACAGAAATTGCGTCGGAATTAAATACAAAGGGCACAATGCCGTCTTAAGTACAAGAAAACTGACTCTTCTCACTGTCTATGTTTTGAACCATTCCTGTGACACTAGTTATACATTCCGATGCTTCACTTCAGGTTTACTGTATCCCTCTGACCTTCTTATTGACGATGAAACACAGAAATTGCATAGGAATTAAATACAAAAGGCACAATGCCGACTTAAGAACAAGAAAACTGACTCTTCTCACTGTCTATGTTTTGAACCATTCCTGTGACACTAGTTATACATTCCGATGCTTCACTTCAGGTTTACTGTATGCCTCTGACCTTCTTATTGACGATGTAACACAGAAATTGCATCGGAATTAAATACAAAATGCACAATGCCGACTTAAGTACAAGTAAACTGACTCTTCTTACTGTCTATGTTTTGAACCATTCCTGTGACACTAGTTATAGATTCCGATGCATCACTTCAGGTTTACTGTATGCTTCTAACCTTCTTATTGACGATGAAACACAGAAATTGCATCGGAATTAAATACAAAAGGCACAATGCCGACTTAAGTACAAGAAAACTGACTCTTCTTACTGTCTATGTTTTTAACCACTCATGTAACACTAGTTATGGATTCCGATGCTTCACTTTAGGTTTACTATATCCCTCTGACCTTCGTATTGACGATAAGACACAGAAATTGCATCGGAAGTAAATACAAAAGGCACAATGCCGACTTATGTACAAGAAAACTGACTCTTCTTACTGTCTACGTTTGAACCATTCATGTGACACTAGTTATAGATTCCGATGCTTCACTTCAGGTTTACTGTATCTCTCCGACCTTCTTATTGACGATGAAACACAGAAACTGCATCGGAATTAAATTCAAAACGCACAATGCCGACTTAAGTACAAGAAAACTGACTCTTCTTACTGTCTATGTTTTGAACCATTCCTGTGACACTAGTTATAGATTCCGATGCATCACTTCATGTTTACTGTATGCCTCTGACCTTCTTATTGACGATGAAACACAAAAATTGCATCAGAAGTAAATACAAAAGGCACATTGCCCACTTCTGTACAAGAAAACTGACTCTTCTTACTGTCTATGTTTGAACCATTCATGTGACACTAGTTATAGATTCCGATGCTTCACTTCAGGTTTACTGTATCTCTCCGACCTTCTTATTCACGATGAAACATAGAAATTGCATCGGAATTAAATACAAAAGCACAATGCCGACTTCAGTACAAGAAAACTGTCTCTTCTTACTGTCTATGTTTTGAACCATTCCTGTGGCACTAGTTACAGATTCCGATGCGTCACTTCAGGTTTACTGTGTCCCTCTGACCTTCTTATTGACGATAAAACACAGAAATTGCTTCGGAGTTAAATACAAAAGGCACAATGCCGACTTAAGTACAAGAAAACTGACTCATCTAATAGCCAATGTTTTGAACCATTTCTGTGACACCTGTTATAGATTCCAATGCTTCACCTCAGGTTTACTGTATCCCTCTGACCTTCTTATGGACGATGAAACACAGATATTGCATCGGAATTAAATACAAAAGGCACAATGCCGACTTAAGTACAAGAAAACTGACTCTTCTTACTGTCTATGTTTGAACCATTCCTGTGACACTTTTTATAGTTTCCGATTCTTCACTTCAGGTTTACTGTATCCCTCTGACCTTCTTATTGACGATGAAACACAGAAATTACATCGGAATTAAATACAAAAGGCACAATACTGACTTAAGAACAAGAAAACTGACTCTTCTCACTGTCTATGTTTTGAACCATTCCTGTGACACTAGTTATACATTCCGATGCTTCACTTCAGGTTTACTGTATGCCTCTGACCTTCTTATTGACGATGAAACACAGAAATTGCATCGGAATTAGATACAAACGGCACAATGCCGACTTAAGTACAAGTAAACTGACTCTCCTTAGTGTCTATGTTTTGAACCATACCTGTGACACTAGTTATAGATTCCGATGCTTCACTTCTGGTTTACTGTATCCCTCTAACCTTCTTATTGACGATGAAACACAGAAATTGCATCGGAATTAAATACAAAAGGCACAATGCCGACTTAAGTACAAGAAAACTGACTCTTCTTACTGTCTATGTTTTGAACCATTCATGTGACACTAGTTATGGATTCCGATGTTTCACTTCAGGTTTACTGTATCCCTCTGACCTTCTTATTGACGATGAAACACAGAAATTGCCTCGGAGTTAAATACAAAAGCACAATGCCGACTTAAATACAAGAAAACTGACTCTTCTTACAGTCAATGTATTGAACCATTCCTGTGACACCAGTTATAGATTCCGATGCTTCACTTCAGGTTCACTGTATCCCCCTGACCTTCTTATTGACGATGAAACACTGAAATTGCATCGGAATTACATACAAAAGGCACAATGCCGACCTAAGGACAAGAAAACTGGCTCTTCTTACTGTCTATGTTTTGAACCATTCCTGTGACACTAGTTATAGAATCCGATGCTTGACTTTAGGTTTACTGTATCCCTCTGACCTTCTTATTGAAGATGAAACACAGAAATTGCATCGGAATTAAATAGAAAAGGCACAATTCCGACTTAAGTACAAGAAAACTGACTCTTCTTACTGTCTATGCTTTGAACCATTCCTGTGACACTAAATATAGTTTCCGATGCTTCACTTCAGGTTTTATGTATCCCTCTGACCTTCGTATTGACGATGAAACACAGAAATTGCATCGGACGTAAATACAAAAAGCTCATTGCTGACTTAAGTACAAGGAAACTGACTCTTCTTCCTATCTATGTTTTGAACCATTCCTGTGACACTAGTTATAGATTCCGATGCTTCACTTCAGGTTTACTGTATCCCTCTGACCTTCTTATTGACGATGAAACACACAAATAACATCGGAATTAAATACAAAAGGCACAATGCCGACTTAAGTACAAAAAAACTGACTCTTCTTACTGTGTATGTTTTGAACCATTCCTGTGACACTTGTAATAGATTCCGATGCTTCACTTCAGGTTTACCGTACCCCTCTGACCTTCTTATTGACGATGAAACACAGAAACTGCATCGGAATTAAATTCAAAACGCACAATGAAGACTTATGTACAAGAAAACTGACTCTTCTTACTGTCTATGTTTGAACCTTTCATGTGACACTAGTAATAGATTCCAATGCTTCACTTCAGTTTACTGTATCTCTAGGACCTTCTTATTGACGATGAAACACAAAAATTGCATCGCAATTAAATGCAAAAGGCACGATGCCTACTTAAGTACAAGAAAATTGACTCTTCTTACTGTCTATGTTTGAACCATTCCAGTGACACTAGTTATAGATTCCGATGCTTCACTTCAGGTTTACTGTATCCTTCTGACGTTCTTATTGACGATGAAACACAGAAATTGCATCGGAATTAAATACAAAGGCACAATGTCGTCTTAAGTACAAGAAAACTGACTCTTCTTACTGTCTATTTTTTGAACCATTCCTGTGACACTAGTTACAGATTCCGATGCTTCACTTCAGGTTAACTGTATCCCTCTGACCTTCTTATTGACGATGAAACACAGAAATTGCCTCGGAGTTAAATAGAAAAGGCACAATGCCGACTTAAATACAAGAAAAGTGACTCTTCTTACAGTCAATGTATTGAACCATTCCTGTGACACCTGTTATAGATTCCAAGGCTTCACTTCAGGTTTACTGTACCCCTCTGACCTTCTTATTTACGATGAAACACAGAAATTGCATCGGAATTAAATTCAAAAGGCACAATGCCGACTTAAGTACTAGAAAACTGACTCTTCTTACTGTCTATGATTTGAACCATTCCTGGGACACTAGTTATAGATTCCGATGCTTCACTCTGGGTTTACTGTATCTCTCTGACCTTCTTATTGACGGTGAAACACAGAAATTGCATCGGAACTAAATACAAAGGGCACAATGCCGACTTAAGTACAAGTAAACTGACTCTTCTTACTGTCTATGGTTTGAAGCATTCCTCTGACACTAGTTATAGATTCCAATGCTTCACTTCAGGTTCACTGTATCCCCCTGACCTTCTTATTGACGATGAAACACTGAAATTGCATCGGAATTACATACAAAAGGACAATGCCGACTTAAGTACAAGAAAACTGGCTCTTCTGACTGTCTATGTTTTGAACCATTCCTGTGACACTAGTTATAGAATCCGATGCTTCACTTCAGGTTTACTGTATCCCTCTGACCTTCTTATTGAAGATGAAACACAGAAATTGCATCGGAATTAAATAGAAAAGGCACAATTCCGACTTAAGTAGAAGAAAACTGACTCTTCTTACTGTCTATGCTTTGAACCATTCCTGTGACACTAAATATAGTTTCCGATGCTTCACTTCAGGTTTTCTGTATCCCTCTGACCTTCTCATTGACGATGAAACACAGAAATTGCGTCGGAATTAAATACAAAGGGCACAATGCCGACTTAAGTACAAGAAAACTGACTCTTCTTACTGTCTATGTTTTGAACCACTCCTGTGACACTAGTTATAGATTCCGATGCTTCACTTCAGGTTTACTGTATCCCTCTGACCTTCTTATTGACGATGAAACACAGAAATTGCATAGGAATTAAATACAAAAGGCACAATGCCGACTTAAGTATAAGAAAACTGACTCTTCTTACTGTACATGTTTTGAACCATTCATGTGACACTAGTTATGGATTCCGATGCTTCACTTCAGGTTTACTGTATCCCTCTGACCTTCTTATTGACGATGAAACCCAAAAATTACATCAGAAGTAAATACAAATGGCACAATGCCGACTTAAGTACAAGAAAACTGACTCTTCTTACTGTCTATGTTTTGAACCATTCCTGTGACACTAGTTACAGATTCCGATGCGTCACTTCAGGTTTACTGTGTCCCTCTGACCTTCTTATTGACGATAAAACACAGAAATTGCTTCGGAGTTAAATACAAAAGGCACAATGCCGACTTAAGCACAAGAAAACTGACTCATCTTATAGTCAATGTTTTGAACCATTCCTGTGACACCTGTTATAGATTCCAATGCTTCACCCCAGGTTTCCAGTATCCCTCTGACCTTCTTATTGACGATGAAACACAGATATTGCATCGGAATTAAATACAAAAGGCACAATGCCGACTTAAGTACAAGAAAACTGACTCTTCTTACTGTCTATGTTTTGAACCAATCCTGTGACACTTGTTATAGTTTCTGATGCTTCACTTCAGGTTTTCTGTATCCCTCTGACCTTCTTATTGACGATGAAACACAGAAATTGCATCGGAATTAAATACAAAAGGCACAATACCGACTTAAGAACAAGAAAACTGACTCTTCTCACTGTCTATGTTTTGAACCATTCCTGTGACACTAGTTATAGATTCCGATGCTTCACTTCAGGTTTACTGTATCCCTCTGACCTTCTTATTGACGATGAAACACAGAAATTGCATAGGAATTAAATACAAAAAGCACATTGCCGACTTAAGTATAAGAAAACTGACTCTTCTTACTGTACATGTTTTGAACCATTCATGTGACACTAGTTATGGATTCCGATGCTTCACTTCAGGTTTACTGTATCCCTCTGACCTTCTTATTGACGATGAAACACAAAAATTACATCGGAAGTAAATACAAAAGGCACAATGCCCACTTATGTACAAGAAAACTGACTCTTCTTACTGTCTATGTTTGAACCATTCATGTGACACTAGTTATAGATTCCGATGCTTCACTTCAGGTTTACTGTATCTCTCCGACCTTCTTATTGACGATGAAACACAGATATTGCATCGGAATTAAATACAAAGGCACAATCCCGACTTAAGTACAAGAAAACTGACTCTTCTTACTGTCTACGTTTTGAACCATTCATGTGACACTAGTTATAGATTCCGATTCTTCACTTCAGGTTCACTGTATCCCTCTGAACTTCTTATTGACGATGAGTCACAGATATTGCATCGGAATTAAATACAAAAGGCACAATGCCGACTTAAGTACCAGAAAACTGACTCTTCTTACTGTGTATGTTTTGAACCATTCCTGTGACACTTGTAATAGATTCCGATGCTTCACTTCAGGTTTACCGTACCCCTCTGACCTTCTTATTGACGATGAAACACAGAAACTGCATCGGAATTAAATTCAAAACGCACAATGAAGACTTATGTACAAGAAAACTGACTCTTCTTACTGTCTATGTTTGAACCTTTCATGTGACACTAGTAATAGATTCCAATGCTTCACTTCAGTTTACTGTATCTCTCCGACCTTCTTATTGACGATGAAACACAAAAATTGCATCGCAATTAAATGCAAAAGGTACGATGCCTACTTAAGTACAAGAAAACTGACTCTTCTTACTGTCTATGTTTGAACCATTCCTGTGACACTAGTTATAGATTCCGATGCTTCACTTCAGGTTTACTGTATCCTTCTGACGTTCTTAATGACGATGAAACACAGAAATTGCTTCGGAATTAAATACAAAGGCACAATGCCGTCTTAAGTACAAGAAAACTGACTCTTCTTACTTTCTATTTTTTGAACCATTCCTGTGACACTAGTTACAGATTCCGATGCTTCACTTCAGGTTAACTGTATTCCTCTGACCTTCTTATTGACGATGAAACACAGAAATTGCCTCGGAGTTAAATACAAAAGGCACAATGCCGACTTAAATACAAGAAAAGTGACTCTTCTTACAGTCAATGTATTGAACCATTCCTGTGACACCTGTTATAGATTCCGAGGCTTCACTTCAGGTTTACTGTATCCCTCTGAACTTCTTATTGACGATGAAACACAGATATTGCATCGGAATTAAATACAAAAGGCACAATGCCGACTTAAGAACCAGAAAACTGAGTCTTCTTACTGTGTATGTTTTGAACCATTCCTGTGACTCTTGTTATAGTTTCCGATGCTTCACTTCAGGTTTACTGTACCCCTCTGACCTTCTTATTGAAGATGAAACACAGAAATTGCATCGGAATTAAATAGAAAAGGCAATATTCCGACTTAAGTACAAGAAAACTGACTCTTCTTACTGTCTATGCTTTGAACCATTCCTGTGACACTAAATATAGTTTCCGATGCTTCACTTCAGGTTTTCTGTATCCCTCTGACCTTCTTATTGACGATGAAACACAGAAATTGCGTCGGAATTAAATACAAAGGGCACAATGCCGACTTAAGTACAAGAAAACTGACTCTTCTTACTGTCTATGTTTTGAACCACTCCGGTGACACTAGTTATAGATTCCGATGCTTCACTTCAGGTTTACTGTATCCCTCTGACCTTCTTATTGACGATGAAACACAGAAATTGCATAGGAATTAAATACAAAAGGCACAATGCCGACTTAAGTATAAGAAAACTGACTCTTCTTACTGTACATGTTTTGAACCATTCATGTGACACTAGTTATGGATTCCGATGCTTCACTTTAGGTTTACTGTATCCCTCTGACCTTCTTATTGACGATGAAACACAAAAATTACATCGGAAGTAAATACAAAAGGCACAATGCCCACTTATGTACAAGAAAACTGACTCTTCTTACTGTCTATGTTTGAACCATTCATGTGACACTAGTTATAGATTCCGATGCTTCACTTCAGGTTTACTGTATCTCTCCGACCTTCTTATTGACGATGAAACACAGAAATTGCATCGGAATTAAATACAAAGGCACAATCCCGACTTAAGTACAAGAAAACTGACTCTTCTTACTGTCTATGTTTTGAACCATTCCTGTGACACTAGTTACAAATTCCGATGCGTCACTTCAGGTTTACTGTGTTCCTCTGACCTTCTTATTGACGATAAAACACAGAAATTTCTTCGGAGTTAAATACAAAAGGCACAATGCCGACTTAAGCACAAGAAAACTGACTCATCTTATAGTCAATGTTTTGAACCATTCCTGTGACACCTGTTATAGATTCCAATGCTTCACCTCAGGTTTCCAGTATCCCTCTGACCTTCTTATTGACGATGAAACACAGAAATTCCATCGGAATTAAATACAAAGGCACAATACCGACGTAAGAACAAGAAAACTGACTCTTCTCACTGTCTATGTTTTGAACCATTCCTGTGACACTAGTTATAGAATCCGATGCTTCACTTCAGGTTTACTGTATCCCTCTGACCTTCTTATTGAAGGTGAAACACAGAAATTCCATCGGAATTAAATAGAAAAGGCACAATTCCGACTTAAGTACAAGAAAACTGACTCTTCTTACTGTCTATGCTTTGAACCATTCCTGTGACACTAAATATAGTTTCCGATGCTTCACTTCAGGTTTTCTGTATCCCTCTGACCTTCTCATTGACGATGAAACACAGAAATTGCGTCGGAATTAAATACAAAGGGCACAATGCCGACTTAAGTACAAGAAAACTGACTCTTCTTACTGTCTATGTTTGAACCACTCCTGTGACACTAGTTATAGATTCCGATGCTTCACTTCAGGTTTACTGTATCCCTCTGACCTTCTTATTGACGATGAAACACAGAAATTGCATAGGAATTAAATACAAAAGGCACAATGCCGACTTAAGTATAAGAAAACTGACTCTTCTTACTGTACATGTTTTGAACCATTCATGTGACACTAGTTATGGATTCCGATGCTTCACTTCAGGTTTACTGTATCCCTCTGACCTTCTTATTGACGATGAAACACAAAAATTACATCGGAAGTAAATACAAAAGGCACAATGCCCACTTAAGTACAAGAAAACTGACTCTTCTTACTGTCTATGTTTGAACCATTCATGTGACACTAGTTATAGATTCCGATGCTTCACTTCAGGTTTACTGTATCTCTCCGACCTTCTTATTGACGATGAAACACAGAAATTGCATCGGAATTAAATACAAAGGCACAATCCCGACTTAGGTACAAGAAAACTGACTCTTCTTACTGTCTATGTTTTGAACCATTCCTGTGACACTAGTTACAGATTCCGATGCGTCACTTCAGGTTTACTGTGTCCCTCTGACCTTCTTATTGACGATAAAACACAGAAATTGCTTCGGAGTTAAATACAAAAGGCACAATGCAGACTTAAGCACAAGAAAACTGACTCATCTTATAGTCAATGTTTTGAACCATTCCTCTGACACCTGTTATAGATTCCAATGCTTCACCTCAGGTTTCCAGTATCCCTCTGACCTTCTTATTGACGATGAAACACAGATATTGCATCGGAATTAAATACAAAAGGCACAATGCCGACTTAAGTACAAGAAAACTGACTCTTCTTACTGTCTATGTTTTGAACCAATCCTGTGACACTTGTTATAGTTTCTGATGCTTCACTTCAGGTTTTCTGTATCCCTCTGACCTTCTTATTGACGATGAAACACAGAAATTGCGTCGGAATTAAATACAAAAGGCACAATACCGACTTAAGAACAAGAAAACTGACTCTTCTCACTGTCTATGTTTTGAACCATTCCTGTGACACTAGTTATAGAATCCGATGCTTCACTTCAGGTTTACTGTATCCCTCTGACCTTCTTATTGAAGATGAAACACAGAAATTCCATCGGAATTAAATAGAAAAGGCACAATTCCGACTTAAGTACAAGAAAACTGACTCTTCTTACTGTCTATGCTTTGAACCATTCCTGTGACACTAAATATAGTTTCCGATGCTTCACTTCAGGTTTTCTGTATCCCTCTGACCTTCTCATTGACGATGAAACACAGATATTGCATCGGAATTAAATACAAAAGGCACAATGCCGACTTAAGAACCAGAAAACTGACTCTTCTTACTGTGTATGTTTTGAACCATTCCTGTGAGTCTTGTTATAGTTTCCGATGCTTCACTTCAGGTTTACTGTACCCCTCTGACCTTCTTATTTACGATGAAACACAGAAATTGCATCGGAAGTAAATTCAAAAGGCACAATGCCGACTTAAGTACAAGAAAACTGACTCTTCTTACTGTCTATGATTTGAACCATTCCTGGGACACTAGTTATAGATTCCGATGCTTCACTCCAGGTTTACTGTATCCCTCTGACCTTCTTATTGACGGTGAAACACAGAAATTGCATCGGAACTAAATTCAAAAGGCGCAATGCCGACTTAAGTACAAGTAAACTGACTCTTCTTACTGTCTATGGTTTGAAGCATTCCTGTGACACTAGTTATAGATTCCAATGCTTCACTTCAGGTTCACTGTATCCCCCTGACCTTCTTATTGACGATGAAACACTGAAATTGCATCGGAATTACATACAAAAGGCACAATGCCGACTTAAGTACAAGAAAACTGGCTCTTCTTACTGTCTATGTTTTGAACCATTCCTGTGACACTAGTTATAGAATCCGATGCTTCACTTCAGGTTTACTGTCTCCCTCTGACCTTCTTATTGAAGATGAAACACCGAAATTGCATCGGAATTAAATAGAAAAGGCACAATTCCGACTTAAGTACAAGAAAACTGACTCTTCTTACTGTCTATCCTTTGAACCATTCCTGTGACACTAAATATAGTTTCCGATGCTTCACTTCAGGTTTTCTGTATCCCTCTGACCTTCTCATTGACGATGAAACACAGAAATTGCGTCGGAATTAAATACAAAGGGCACAATGCCGACTTAAGTACAAGAAAACTGACTCATCTTATAGTCAATGTTTTGAACCATTCCTGTGACACCTGTTATAGATTCCAATGCTTCACCTCAGGTTTCCAGTATCCCTCTGACCTTCTTATTGACGATGAAACACAGATATTGCATCGGAATTAAATACAAAAGGCACAATGCCGACTTAAGTACAAGAAAACTGACTCTTCTTACTGTTTATGTTTTGAACCAATCCTGTGACACTTGTTATAGTTTCTGATGCTTCACTTCAGGTTTTCTGTATCCCTCTGACCTTCTTATTGACGATGAAACACAGAAATTGCATCGGAATTAAATACAAAAGGCACAATACCGACTTAAGAACAAGAAAACTGACTCTTCTCACTGTCTATGTTTTGAACCATTCCTGTGACACTAGTTATAGAATCCGATGCTTCACTTCAGGTTTACTGTATCCCTCTGACCTTCTTATTGAAGATGAAACACAGAAATTCCATCGGAAGTAAATAGAAAAGGCACAATTCCGACTTAAGTACAAGAAAACTGACTCTTCTTACTGTCTATGCTTTGAACCATTCCTGTGACACTAAATATAGTTTCCGATGCTTCACTTCAGGTTTTCTGTATCCCTCTGACCTTCTCATTGACGATGAAACACAGATATTGCATCGGAATTAAATACAAAAGGCACAATGCCGACTTAAGAACCAGAAAACTGACTCTTCTTACTGTGTATGTTTTGAACCATTCCTGTGACTCTTGTTATAGTTTCCGATGCTTCACTTCAGGTTTACTGTACCTCTCTGACCTTCTTATTTACGATGAAACACAGAAATTGCATCGGAATTAAATTCAAAAGGCACAATGCCGACTTAAGTACAAGAAAACTGACTCTTCTTACTGTCTATGATTTGAACCATTCCTGGGACACTAGTTATAGATTCCGATGCTTCACTCCAGGTTTACTGTATCCCTCTGACCTTCTTATTGACGGTGAAACACAGAAATTGCATCGGAACTAAATACAAAAGGCACAATGCCGACTTAAGTACAAGTAAACTGACTCTTCTTACTGTCTATGGTTTGAAGCATTCCTGTGACACTAGTTATAGATTCCAATGCTTCACTTCAGGTTCACTGTATCCCCCTGACCTTCTTATTGACGATGAAACACTGAAATTGCATCGGAATTACATACAAAAGGCACAATGCCGACTTAAGTACAAGAAAACTGGCTCTTCTTACTGTCTATGTTTTGAACCATTCCTGTGACACTAGTTATAGAATCCGATGCTTCACTTCAGGTTTACTGTATCCCTCTGACCTTCTTATTGAAGATGAAACACAGAAATTGCATCGGAATTAAATAGAAAAGGCACAATTCCGACTTAAGTACAAGAAAACTGACTCTTCTTACTGTCTATGCTTTGAACCATTCCTGTGACACTAAATATAGTTTCCGATGCTTCACTTCAGGTTTTCTGTATCCCTCTGACCTTCTCATTGACGATGAAACACAGAAATTGCGTCGGAATTAAATACAAAGGGCACAATGCCGACTTAAGTACAAGAAAACTGACTCTTCTTACTGTCTATGTTTTGAACCACTCCTGTGACACTAGTTATAGATTCCGATGCTTCACTTCAGGTTTACTGTATCCCTCTGACCTTCTTATTGACGATGAAACACAGAAATTGCATAGGAATTAAATACAAAAGGCACAATGCCGACTTAAGTATAAGAAAACTGACTCTTCTTACTGTACATGTTTTGAACCATTCATGTGACACTAGTTATGGATTCCGATGCTTCACTTCAGGTTTACTGTATCCCTCCGACCTTCTTATTGACGATGAAACACAAAACTTACATCGGAAGTAAATACAAAGGGCACAATGCCCACTTATGTACAAGAAAACTGACTCTTCTTACTGTCTATGTTTGAACCATTCATGTGACACTATTTATAGATTCCGATGCTTCACTTCAGGTTTACTGTATCTCTCCGACCTTCGTATTGACGATGAAACACAGAAATTGCATCGGAATTAAATACAAAGGCACAATCCCGACTTAAGTACAAGAAAACTGACTCTTCTTACTGTCTATGTTTTGAACCATTCCTGTGACACTAGTTACAGATTCCGATGCGTCACTTCAGGTTTACTGTGTTCCTCTGACCTTCTTATTGACGATAAAACACAGAAATTGCTTCGGAGTTAAATACAAAAGGCACAATGCCGACTTAAGCACAAGAAAACTGACTCATCTTATAGTCAAAGTTTTGAACCATTCCTGTGACACCTGTTATAGATTCCAATGCTTCACCTCAGGTTTCCAGTATCCCTCTGACCTTCTTATTGACGATGAAACACAGATATTGCATCGGAATTAAATACAAAAGGCACAATGCCGACTTAAGTACAAGAAAACTGACTCTTCTTACTGTCTATGTTTTTAACCAATCCTGTGACACTTGTTATAGTTTCTGATGCTTCACTTCAGGTTTTCTGTATCCCTCTGACCTTCTTATTGACGATGAAACACAGAAATTGCATCGGAATTAAATACAAAAGGCACAATACCGACTTAAGAACAAGAAAACTGACTCTTCTCACTGTCTATGTTTTGAACCATTCCTGTGACACTAGTTATAGAATCCGATGCTTCACTTCAGGTTTACTGTATCCCTCTGACCTTCTTATTGAAGATGAAACACAGAAATTCCATCGGAATTAAATAGAAAAGGCACAATTCCGACTTAAGTACAAGAAAACTGACTCTTCTTACTGTCTATGCTTTGAACCATTCCTGTGACACTAAATATAGTTTCCGATGCTTCACTTCAGGTTTTCTGTATCCCTCTGACCTTCTCATTGACGATGAAACACAGAAATTGCGTCGGAATTAAATACAAAGGGCACAATGCCGACTTAAGTACAAGAAAACTGACTCTTCTTACTGTCTATGTTTTGAACCACTCCTGTGACACTAGTTATAGATTCCGATGCTTCACTTCAGGTTTACTGTATCCCTCTGACCTTCTTATTGACGATGAAACACAGAAATTGCATAGGAATTAAATACAAAAGGCACAATGCCGACTTAAGTATAAGAAAACTGACTCTCCTTACTGTACATGTTTTGAACCATTCATGTGACACTAGTTATGGATTCCGATGCTTCACTTCAGGTTTACTGTATCCCTCTGACCTTCTTATTGACGATGAAACACAAAAATTACATCGGAAGTAAATACAAAAGGCACAATGCCCACTTATGTACAAGAAAACTGACTCTTCTTACTGTCTATGTTTGAACCATCCATGTGACACTAGTTATAGATTCCGATGCTTCACTTCAGGTTTACTGTATCTCTCCGACCTTCTTATTGACGATGAAACACAGAAATTGCATCGGAATTAAATACAAAGGCACAATCCCGACTTAAGTACAAGAAAACTGACTCTTCTTACTGTCTATGTTTTGAACCATTCCTGTGACACTAGTTACAGATTCCGATGCGTCACTTCAGGTTTACTGTGTCCCTCTGACCTTCTTATTGACGATAAAACACAGAAATTGCTTCGGAGTTAAATACAAAAGGCACAATGCCGACTTAAGCACAAGAAAACTGACTCATCTTATAGTCAATGTTTTGAACCATTCCTGTGACACCTGTTATAGATTCCAATGCTTCACCTCAGGTTTCCAGTATCCCTCTGACCTTCTTATTGACGATGAAACACAGAAATTGCATCGGAATTAAATACAAAAGGCACAATGCCGACTTAAGTACAAGAAAACTGACTCTTCTTACTGTCTATGTTTTGAACCAATCCTGTGATACTTGTTATAGTTTCTGATGCTTCACTTCAGGTTTTCTGTATCCCTCTGACCTTCTTATTGACGATGAAACACAGAAATTGCATCGGAATTAAATACAAAAGGCACAATACCGACTTAAGAACAAGAAAACTGACTCTTCTCACTGTCTATGTTTTGAACCATTCCTGTAACACTAGTTATAGAATCCGATGCTTCACTTCAGGTTTACTGTATCTCTCCGACCTTCTTATTGACGATGAAACACAGAAATTGCATCGGAATTAAATACAAAGGCACAATCCCGACTTAAGTACAAGAAAACTGACTCTTCTTACTGTCTATGTTTTGAACCATTCCTGTGACACTTGTTACAGATTCCGATGCGTCACTTCAGGTTTACTGTGTCCCTCTGACCTTCTTATTGACGATAAAACACAGAAATTGCTTCGGAGTTAAATACAAAAGGCACAATGCCGACTTAAGCACAAGAAAACTGACTCATCTTATAGTCAATGTTTTGAACCATTCCTGTGACACCTGTTATAGATTCCAATGCTTCACCTCAGGTTTCCAGTATCCCTCTGACCTTCTTATTGACGATGAAACACAGATATTGCATCGGAATTAAATACAAAAGGCACAATGCCGACTTAAGTACAAGAAAACTGACTCTTCTTACTGTCTATGTTTTGAACCAATCCTGTGACACTTGTTATAGTTTCTGATGCTTCACTTCAGGTTTTCTGTATCCCTCTGACCTTCTTATTGACGATGAAACACAGAAATTGCATCGGAATTAAATACAAAAGGCACAATACCGACTTAAGAACAAGAAAACTGACTCTTCTCACTGTCTATGTTTTGAACCATTCCTGTGACACTAGTTATAGAATCCGATGCTTCACTTCAGGTTTACTGTATCCCTCTGACCTTCTTATTGAAGATGAAACACAGAAATTCCATCGGAATTAAATAGAAAAGGCACAATTCCGACTTAAGTACAAGAAAACTGACTCTTCTTACTGTCTATGCTTTGAACCATTCCAGTGACACTAAATATAGTTTCCGATGCTTCACTTCGGGTTTTCTGTATCCCTCTGACCTTCTCATTGACGATGAAACACAGAAATTGCGTCGGAATTAAATACAAAGGGCACAATGCCGACTTAAGTACAAGAAAACTGACTCTTCTTACTGTCTATGTTTTGAACCACTCCTGTGACACTAGTTATAGATTCCGATGCTTCACTTCAGGTTTACTGTATCCCTCTGACCTTCTTATTGACGATGAAACACAGAAATTGCATAGGAATTAAATACAAAAGGCACAATGCCGACTTAAGTATAAGAAAACTGACTGTTCTTACTGTACATGTTTTGAACCATTCATGTGACACTAGTTGTGGATTCCGATGCTTCACTTCAGGTTTACTGGATCCCTCTGACCTTCTTATTGACGATGAAACACAAAAATTACATCGGAAGTAAATACAAAAGGCACAATGCCCACTTATGTACAAGAAAACTGACTCTTCTTACTGTCTAAGTTTGAACCATTCATGTGACACTAGTTATAGATTCCGATGCTCCACTTTAGGTTTACTGTATCTCTCCGACCTTCTTATTGACGATGAAACACAAAAATTACATCGGAAGTAAATACAAAAGGCACAATGCAAACTTATGTACAAGAAAACTGACTCTTCTTACTGTCTATGTTTGAACCATTCATGTGACACTAGTTATAGATTCCGATGCTTCACTTCAGGTTTACTGTATCTCTCCGACCTTCTTATTGACGATGAAACACAGAAATTGCATCGGAATTAAATACAAAGGCACAATCCCGACTTAAGTACAAGAAAACTGACTCTTCTTACTGTCTATGTTTTGAACCATTCCTGTGACACTAGTTACAGATTCCGATGCGTCACTTCAGGTTTACTGTGTTCCTCTGACCTTCTTATTGACGATAAAACACAGAAATTGCTTCGGAGTTAAATACAAAAGGCACAATGCCGACTTAAGCACAAGAAAACTGACTCATCTTATAGTCAATGTTTTGAACCATTCCTGTGACACCTGTTATAGATTCCAATGCTTCACCTCAGGTTTCCAGTATCCCTCTGACCTTCTTATTGACGATGAAACACAGAAATTCCATCGGAATTAAATACAAAGGCACAATACCGACGTAAGAACAAGAAAACTGACTCTTCTCACTGTCTATGTTTTGAACCACTCCTGTGACACTAGTTTTAGATTCCGATGCTTCACTTCAGGTTTACTGTATCCCTCTGACCTTCTTATTGACGATGAAACACAGAAATTGCATAGGAATTAAATACAAAAGGTACAATGCCGACTTAAGTATAAGAAAACTGACTGTTCTTACTGTACATGTTTTGAACCATTCATGTGACACTAGTTATGGATTCCGATGCTTCACTTCAGGTTTACTGGATCCCTCTGACCTTCTTATTGACGATGAAACACAAAAATTACATCGGAAGTAAATACAAAAGGCACAATGCCCACTTATGTACTAGAAAACTGACTCTTCTTACTGTCTATGTTTGAACCATTCATGTGACACTAGTTATAGATTCCGATGCTTCACTTCAGGTTTACTGTATCTCTCCGACCTTCTTATTGACGATGAAACACAGAAATTGCATCGGAATTAAATACAAAGGCACAATCCCGACTTAAGTACAAGAAAACTGACTCTTCTTACTGTCTATGTTTTGAACCATTCCTGTGACACTAGTTACAGATTCCGATGCGTCACTTCAGGTTTACTGTGTCCCTCTGACCTTCTTATTGACGATAAAACACAGAAATTGCTTCGGAGTTAAATACAAAAGGCACAATGCAGACTTAAGCACAAGAAAACTGACTCATCTTATAGTCAATGTTTTGAACCATTCCTGTGACACCTGTTATAGATTCCAATGCTTCACCTCAGGTTTCCAGTATCCCTCTGACCTTCTTATTGACGATGAAACACAGATATTGCATCGGAATTAAATACAAAAGGCACAATGCCGACTTAAGTACAAGAAAACTGACTCTTCTTACTGTCTATGTTTTGAACCAATCCTGTGACACTTGTTATAGTTTCTGATGCTTCACTTCAGGTTTTCTGTATCCCTCTGACCTTCTTATTGACGATGAAACACAGAAATTGCGTCGGAATTAAATACAAAAGGCACAATACCGACTTAAGAACAAGAAAACTGACTCTTCTCACTGTCTATGTTTTGAACCATTCCTGTGACACTAGTTATAGAATCCGATGCTTCACTTCAGGTTTACTGTATCCCTCTGACCTTCTTATTGAAGATGAAACACAGAAATTCCATCGGAATTAAATAGAAAAGGCACAATTCCGACTTAAGTACAAGAAAACTGACTCTTCTTACTGTCTATGCTTTGAACCATTCCTGTGACACTAAATATAGTTTCCGATGCTTCACTTCAGGTTTTCTGTATCCCTCTGACCTTCTCATTGACGATGAAACACAGATATTGCATCGGAATTAAATACAAAAGGCACAATGCCGACTTAAGGACCAGAAAACTGACTCTTCTTACTGTGTATGTTTTGAACCATTCCTGTGACTCTTGTTATAGTTTCCGATGCTTCACTTCAGGTTTACTGTACCCCTCTGACCTTCTTATTTACGATGAAACACAGAAATTGCATCGGAAGTAAATTCAAAAGGCACAATGCCGACTTAAGTACAAGAAAACTGACTCTTCTTACTGTCTATGATTTGAACCATTCCTGGGACACTAGTTATAGATTCCGATGCTTCACTCCAGGTTTACTGTATCCCTCTGACCTTCTTATTGACGGTGAAACACAGAAATTGCATCGGAACTAAATACAAAAGGCACAATGCCGACTTAAGTACAAGTAAACTGACTCTTCTTACTGTCTATGGTTTGAAGCATTCCTGTGACACTAGTTATAGATTCCAATGCTTCACTTCAGGTTCACTGTATCCCCCTGACCTTCTTATTGACGATGAAACACTGAAATTGCATCGGAATTACATACAAAAGGCACAATGCCGACTTAAGTACAAGAAAACTGGCTCTTCTTACTGTCTATCCTTTGAACCATTCCTGTGACACTAATTATAGTTTCCGATGCTTCACTTCAGGTTTTCTGTATCCCTCTGACCTTCTCATTGACGATGAAACACAGAAATTGCGTCGGAATTAAATACAAAGGGCACAATGCCGACTTAAGTACAAGAAAACTGACTCATCTTATAGTCAATGTTTTGAACCATTCCTGTGACACCTGTTATAGATTCCAATGCTTCACCTCAGGTTTCCAGTATCCCTCTGACCTTCTTATTGACGATGAAACACAGATATTGCATCGGAATTAAATACAAAAGGCACAATGCCGACTTAAGTACAAGAAAACTGACTCTTCTTACTGTTTATGTTTTGAACCAATCCTGTGACACTTGTTATAGTTTCTGATGCTTCACTTCAGGTTTTCTGTATCCCTCTGACCTTCTTATTGACGATGAAACACAGAAATTGCATCGGAATTAAATACAAAAGGCACAATACCGACTTAAGAACAAGAAAACTGACCCTTCTCACTGTCTATGTTTTGAACCATTCCTGTGACACTAGTTATAGAATCCGATGCTTCACTTCAGGTTTACTGTATCCCTCTGACCTTCTTATTGAAGATGAAACACAGAAATTCCATCGGAAGTAAATAGAAAAGGCACAATTCCGACTTAAGTACAAGAAAACTGACTCTTCTTACTGTCTATGCTTTGAACCATTCCTGTGACACTAAATATAGTTTCCGATGCTTCACTTCAGGTTGTCTGTATCCCTCTGACCTTCTCATTGACGATGAAACACAGAAATTGCATCGGAATTAAATACAAAAGGCACAATGCCGACTTAAGAACCAGAAAACTGACTCTTCTTACTGTGTATGTTTTGAACCATTCCTGTGACTCTTGTTATAGTTTCCGATGCTTCACTTCAGGTTTACTGTACCCCTCTGACCTTCTTATTTACGATGAAACACAGAAATTGCATCGGAATTAAATTCAAAAGGCACAATGCCGACTTAAGTACAAGGAAACTGACTCTTCTTACTGTCTATGATTTGAACCATTCCTGGGACACTAGTTATAGATTCCGATGCTTCACTCCAGGTTTACTGTATCCCTCTGACCTTCTTATTGACGGTGAAACACAGAAATTGCATCGGAACTAAATACAAAAGGCACAATGCCGACTTAAGTACAAGTAAACTGACTCTTCTTACTGTCTATGGTTTGAAGCATTCCTGTGACACTAGTTATAGATTCCAATGCTTCACTTCAGGTTCACTGTATCCCCCTGACCTTCTTATTGACGATGAAACACTGAAATTGCATCGGAATTACATACAAAAGGCACAATGCCGACTTAAGTACAAGAAAACTGGCTCTTCTTACTGTCTATGTTTTGAACCATTCCTGTGACACTAGTTATAGAATCCGATGCTTCAATTCAGGTTTACTGTATCCCTCTGACCTTCTTATTGAAGATGAAACACAGAAATTGCATCGGAATTAAATAGAAAAGGCACAATTCCGACTTAAGTACAAGAAAACTGACTCTTCTTACTGTCTATGCTTTGAACCATTCCTGTGACACTAAATATAGTTTCCGATGCTTCACTTCAGGTTTTCTGTATCCCTCTGACCTTCTCATTGACGATGAAACACAGAAATTGCGTCGGAATTAAATACAAAGGGCACAATGCCGACTTAAGTACAAGAAAACTGACTCTTCTTACTGTCTATGTTTTGAACCACTCCTGTGACACTAGTTATAGATTCCGATGCTTCACTTCAGGTTTACTGTATCCCTCTGACCTTCTTATTGACGATGAAACACAGAAATTGCATAGGAATTAAATACAAAAGGCACAATGCCGACTTAAGTATAAGAAAACTGACTCTTCTTACTGTACATGTTTTGAACCATTCATGTGACACTAGTTATGGATTCCGATGCTTCACTTCAGGTTTACTGTATCCCTCCGACCTTCTTATTGACGATGAAACACAAAAATTACATCGGAAGTAAATGCAAAGGGCACAATGCCCACTTATGTACAAGAAAACTGACTCTTCTTACTGTCTATGTTTGAACCATTCATGTGACACTATTTATAGATTCCGATGCTTCACTTCAGGTTTACTGTATCTCTCCGACCTTCGTATTGACGATGAAACACAGAAATTGCATCGGAATTAAATACAAAGGCACAATCCCGACTTAAGTACAAGAAAACTGACTCTTCTTACTGTCTATGTTTTGAACCATTCCTGTGACACTAGTTACAGATTCCGATGCGTCACTTCAGGTTTACTGTGTTCCTCTGACCTTCTTATTGACGATAAAACACAGAAATTGCTTCGGAGTTAAATACAAAAGGCACAATGCCGACTTAAGCACAAGAAAACTGACTCATCTTATAGTCAAAGTTTTGAACCATTCCTGTGACACCTGTTATAGATTCCAATGCTTCACCTCAGGTTTCCAGTATCCCTCTGACCTTCTTATTGACGATGAAACACAGATATTGCATCGGAATTAAATACAAAAGGCACAATGCCGACTTAAGTACAAGAAAACTGACTCTTCTTACTGTCTATGTTTTGAACCAATCCTGTGACACTTGTTATAGTTTCTGATGCTTCACTTCAGGTTTTCTGTATCCCTCTGACCTTCTTATTGACGATGAAACACAGAAATTGCATCGGAATTAAATACAAAAGGCACAATACCGACTTAAGAACAAGAAAACTGACTCTTCTCACTGTCTATGTTTTGAACCATTCCTGTGACACTAGTTATAGAATCCGATGCTTCACTTCAGGTTTACTGTATCCCTCTGACCTTCTTATTGAAGATGAAACACAGAAATTCCATCGGAATTAAATAGAAAAGGCACAATTCCGACTTAAGTACAAGAAAACTGACTCTTCTTACTGTCTATGCTTTGAACCATTCCTGTGACACTAAATATAGTTTCCGATGCTTCACTTCAGGTTTTCTGTATCCCTCTGACCTTCTCATTGACGATGAAACACAGAAATTGCGTCGGAATTAAATACAAAGGGCACAATGCCGACTTAAGTACAAGAAAACTGACTCTTCTTACTGTCTATGTTTTGAACCACTCCTGCGACACTAGTTATAAATTCCGATGCTTCACTTCAGGTTTACTGTATCCCTCTGACCTTCTTATTGACGATGAAACACAGAAATTGCATAGGAATTAAATACAAAAGGCACAATGCCGACTTAAGTATAAGAAAACTGACTCTCCTTACTGTACATGTTTTGAACCATTCATGTGACACTAGTTATGGATTCCGATGCTTCACTTCAGGTTTACTGTATCCCTCTGACCTTCTTATTGACGATGAAACACAAAAATTACATCGGAAGTAAATACAAAAGGCACAATGCCCACTTATGTACAAGAAAACTGACTCTTCTTACTGTCTATGTTTGAACCATCCATGTGACACTAGTTATAGATTCCGATGCTTCACTTCAGGTTTACTGTATCTCTCCGACCTTCTTATTGACGATGAAACACAGAAATTGCATCGGAATTAAATACAAAGGCACAATCCCGACTTAAGTACAAGAAAACTGACTCTTCTTACTGTCTATGTTTTGAACCATTCCTGTGACACTAGTTACAGATTCCGATGCGTCACTTCAGGTTTACTGTGTCCCTCTGACCTTCTTATTGACGATAAAACACAGAAATTGCTTCGGAGTTAAATACAAAAGGTACAATGCCGACTTAAGCACAAGAAAACTGACTCATCTTATAGTCAATGTTTTGAACCATTCCTGTGACACCTGTTATAGATTCCAATGCTTCACCTCAGGTTTCCAGTATCCCTCTGACCTTCTTATTGACGATGAAACACAGATATTGCATCGGAATTAAATACAAAAGGCACAATGCCGACTTAAGTACAAGAAAACTGACTCTTCTTACTGTCTATGTTTTGAACCAATCCTGTGATACTTGTTATAGTTTCTGATGCTTCACTTCAGGTTTTCTGTATCCCTCTGACCTTCTTATTGACGATGAAACACAGAAATTGCATCGGAATTAAATACAAAAGGCACAATACCGACTTAAGAACAAGAAAACTGACTCTTCTCACTGTCTATGTTTTGAACCATTCCTGTAACACTAGTTATAGAATCCGATGCTTCACTTCAGGTTTACTGTATCTCTCCGACCTTCTTATTGACGATGAAACACAGAAATTGCATCGGAATTAAATACAAAGGCACAATCCCGACTTAAGTACAAGAAAACTGACTCTTCTTACTGTCTATGTTTTGAACCATTCCTGTGACACTAGTTACAGATTCCGATGCGTCACTTCAGGTTTACTGTGTCCCTCTGACCTTCTTATTGACGATAAAACACAGAAATTGCTTCGGAGTTAAATACAAAAGGCACAATGCCGACTTAAGCACAAGAAAACTGACTCATCTTATAGTCAATGTTTTGAACCATTCCTGTGACACCTGTTATAGATTCCAATGCTTCCCCTCAGGTTTCCAGTATCCCTCTGACCTTCTTATTGACGATGAAACACAGATATTGCATCGGAATTAAATACAAAAGGCACAATGCCGACTTAAGTACAAGAAAACTGACTCTTCTTACTGTCTATGTTTTGAACCAATCCTGTGACACTTGTTATAGTTTCTGATGCTTCACTTCAGGTTTTCTGTATCCCTCTGACCTTCTTATTGACGATGAAACACAGAAATTGCATCGGAATTAAATACAAAAGGCACAATACCGACTTAAGTACAAGAAAACTGACTCTTCTCACTGTCTATGTTTTGAACCATTCCTGTGACACTAGTTATAGAATCCGATGCTTCACTTCAGGTTTACTGTATCCCTCTGACCTTCTTATTGAAGATGAAACACAGAAATTCTATCGGAATTAAATAGAAAAGGCACAATTCCGACTTAAGTACAAGAAAACTGACTCTTCTTACTGTCTATGCTTTGATCCATTCCAGTGACACTAAATATAGTTTCCGATGCTTCACTTCGGGTTTTCTGTATCCCTCTGACCTTCTCATTGACGATGAAACACAGAAATTGCGTCGGAATTAAATACAAAGGGCACAATGCCGACTTAAGTACAAGAAAACTGACTCTTCTTACTGTCTATGTTTTGAACCACTCCTGTGACACTAGTTATAGATTCCGATGCTTCAGTTCAGGTTTACTGTATCCCTCTGACCTTCTTATTGACGATGAAACACAGAAATTGCATAGGAATTAAATACAAAAGGCACAATGCCGACTTAAGTATAAGAAAACTGACTGTTCTTACTGTACATGTTTTGAACCATTCATGTGACACTAGTTATGGATTCCGATGCTTCACTTCAGGTTTACTGGATCCCTCTGACCTTCTTATTGACGATGAAACACAAAAATTACATCGGAAGTAAATACAAAAGGCACAATGCCCACTTATGTACAAGAAAACTGACTCTTCTTACTGTCTATGTTTGAACCATTCATGTGACACTAGTTATAGATTCCGATGCTCCACTTTAGGTTTACTGTATCTCTCCGACCTTCTTATTGACGATGAAACACAAAAATTACATCGGAAGTAAATACAAAAGGCACAATGCAAACTTAAGTACAAGAAAACTGACTCTTCTTACTGTCTATGTTTTGAACCATTCCTGTGACACCAGTTACAGATTCCGATGCGTCACTTCAGGTTTACTGTGTTCCTCTGACCTTCTTATTGACGATAAAACACAGAAGTTGCTTCGGAGTTAAATACAAAAGGCACAATGCCGACTTAAGCACAAGAAAACTGACTCATCTTATAGTCAATGTTTTGAACCATTCCTGTGACACCTGTTATAGATTCCAATGCTTCACCTCAGGTTTCCAGTATCCCTCTGACCTTCTTATTGACGATGAAACACAGATATTGCATCGGAATTAAATACAAATGGCACAATGCCGACTTAAGTACAAGAAAACTGACTCTTCTTACTGTCTATGTTTTGAACCAATCCTGTGACACTTGTTATAGTTTCTGATGCTTCACTTCAGGTTTTCTGTATCCCTCTGACCTTCTTATTGACGATGAAACACAGAAATTGCATCGGAATTAAATACAAAAGGCACAATACCGACTTAAGAACAAGAAAACTGACTCTTATCACTGTCTATGTTTTGAACCATTCCTGTGACACTAGTTATACATTCCGATGCTTCACTTCAGGTTTACTGTATGCCTCTGACCTTCTTATTGATGATGAAACACAGAAATTGCATCGGAATTAGATACAAAAGGCACAATGCCGACTTAAGTACAAGTAAACTGACTCTCCTTACTGTCTATGTTTTGAACCATTCCTGTGAGACTAGTTATAGATTCCGATGCTTCATTTCAGGTTTACTGTATCCCTCTAACCTTCTTATTGACGATGAAACACAGAAATTGCATCGGAATTAAATACAAAAGGCACAATGCCGACTTAAGTACAAGAAAACTGACTCTTCTTACTGTCTATGTTTGAACCTTTCATGTGACACTGGTAATAGATTCCGATGCTTCACTTCAGGTTTACTGTATCTCTCCGACCTTCTTATTGACGATGAAACACAAAAATTGCATCGCAATTAAATGCAAAAGGCACGATGGCTACTTAAGTACAAGAAAACTGACTCTTCTTACTGTCTATGTTTGAACCATTCCTGTGACACTAGTTACAGATTCCGATGCTTCACTTCAGGTTTACTGTATCCATCTGATCTTCTTATTGACGATGAAACACAGAAATTGCATCGGAATTAAATACAAAGGCACAATGCCGTCTTAAGTACAAGAAAACTGACTCTTCTTACTGTCTATGTTTTGAACCATTCCTGTGACACTAGTTACAGATTCCGATGCTTCACTTCAGGTTAACTGTATCCCTCTGACCGTCTTATTGACGATGAAACACAGAAATTGCCTCGGAGATAAATACAAAAGGCACAATGTCGACTTAAATACAAGAAAACTGACTCTTCTTACAGTCAATTTTTTGAACCATTCCTGTGACACCTGTTATAGATTCCGATGCTTCACTTCAGGTTTACTGTATCCCTCTGAACTTCTTATTGACATGGAAACACAGATATTGCATCGGAATTAAATACAAAAGGCACAATGCTGACTTAAGTACCAGAAAACTGACTCTTCTTACTGTGTATGTTTGAACCATTCCTGTGACGCTTGTTATAGTTTCCGATGCTTCACTTCAGGTTTACTGTATCCCTCTGACCTTCTTATTGACGGTGAAACACAGAAATTGCATCGGAACTAAATACAAAAGTCACAATGCCGACTTAAGTACAAGTAAACTGACTCTTCTTACTGTCCATGTTTTGAACCATTCCTGTGACACTAGTTATAGATTCCGATGCTTCACTTCAGGTTTACTGTATGCCTCTGACCTTCTTATTGATGATGAAACACAGAAATTGCATCGGAATTAGATACAAAAGGCACAATGCCGACTTAAGTACAAGTAAACTGACTCTCCTTACTGTCTATGTATTGAACCATTCCTGTGAGACTAGTTACAGATTCCGATGCTTCATTTCAGGTTTACTGTATCCCTCTAACCTTCGTATTGACGATGAAACACAGAAATTGCATCGGAATTAAATACAAAAGGCACAATGCCGACTTAAGTACAAGAAAACTGACTCTTCTCACTGTCTATGTGTGAACCTTTCATGTGACACTAGTAATAGATTCCGATGCTTCACTTCAGGTTTACTGTATCTCTCCGACCTTCTTATTGACGATGAAACACAAAAATTGCATCGCAATTAAATGCAAAAGGCACGATGCCTACTTAAGTACAAGAAAACTGACTCATCTTACTGTCTATGTTTGAACCATTCCTGTGACACTAGTTATACATTCCGATGCTTCACTTCAGGTTTACTGTATCCATCTGATCTTCTTATTGACGATGCAACACAGAAATTGCATCGGAATTAAATACAAAGGTACAATGCCGTCTTAAGTACAAGAAAACTGACTCTTCTTACTGTCTATGTTTTGAACCATTCCTGTGACACTAGTTACAGATTCCGATGCTTCACTTCAGGTTAACTGTATCCCTCTGACCGTCTTATTGACGATGAAACACAGAAATTGCCTCGGAGATAAATACAAAAGGCACAATGCCGACTTAAATACAAGAAAACTGACTCTTCTTACAGTCAATGTTTTGAACCATTCCTGTGACACCTGTTATAGATTCCGATGCTTCACTTCAGGTTTACTGTATCCCTCTGAACTTCTTATTGACGATGAAACACAGATATTGCATCGGAATTAAATACAAAAGGCACAATGCTGACTTAAGTACCAGAAAACTGACTCTTCTTACTGTGTATGTTTGAACCATTCCTGTGACACTTGTTATAGTTTCCGATGCTTCACTTCAGGTTTACTGTATCCCTCTGACCTTCTTATTGACGGTGAAACACAGAAATTGCATCGGAACTAAATACAAAAGTCACAATGCCGACTTAAGTACAAGTAAACTGACTCTTCTTACTGTCTATGTTTTGAACCATTCCTGTGACACTAGTTATAGATTCCGATGCTTCACTTCAGGTTTACTGTATGCCTCTGACCTTCTTATTGATGATGAAACACAGAAATTGCATCGGAATTAGATACAAAAGGCACAATGCCGACTTAAGTACAAGTAAACTGACTCTCCTTACTGTCTATGTTTTGAACCATTCCTGTGAGACTAGTTACAGATTCCGATGCTTCATTTCAGGTTTACTGTATCCCTCTAACCTTCGTATTGACGATGAAACACAGAAATTGCATCGGAATTAAATACAAAAGGCACAATGCCGACTTAAGTACAAGAAAACTGACTCTTCTCACTGTCTATGTGTGAACCTTTCATGTGACACTAGTAATAGATTCCGATGCTTCACTTCAGGTTTACTGTATCTCTCCGACCTTCTTATTGACGATGAAACACAAAAATTGCATCGCAATTAAATGCAAAAGGCACGATGCCTACTTAAGTACAAGAAAACTGACTCTTCTTACTGTCTATGTTTGAACCATTCCTGTGACACTAGTTATACATTCCGATGCTTCACTTCAGGTTTAATGTATCCATCTGATCTTCTTATTGACGATGAAACACAGAAATTGCATCGGAATTAAATACAAAGGTACAATGCCGTCTTAAGTACAAGAAAACTGACTCTTCTTACTGTCTATGTTTTGAACCATTCCTGTGACACTAGTTACAGATTCCGATGCTTCACTTCAGGTTAACTGTATCCCTCTGACCGTCTTATTGACGATGAAACACAGAAATTGCCTCTTAGATAAATACAAATGGCACAATGCCGACTTAAATACAAGAAAACTGACTCTTCTTACAGTCAATGTTTTGAACCATTCCTGTGACACCTGTTATAGATTCCGATGCTTCACTTCAGGTTTACTGTATCCCTCTGAACTTCTTATTGACGATGAAACACAGATATTGCATCGGAATTAAATACAAAAGGCACAATGCTGACTTAAGTACCAGAAAACTGACTCTTCTTACTGTGTATGTTTGAACCATTCCTGTGACACTTGTTATAGTTTCCGATGCTTCACTTCAGGTTTACTGTATCCCTCTGACCTTCTTATTGACGGTGAAACACAGAAATTGCATCGGAACTAAATACAAAAGTCACAATGCCGACTTAAGTACAAGTAAACTGACTCTTCTTACTGTCTATGTTTTGAACCATTCCTGTGACACTAGTTATAGATTCCGATGCTTCACTTCAGGTTTACTGTATGCCTCTGACCTTCTTATTGACGATGAAACACAGAAATTGCATCGGAATTAGATACAAAAGGCACAATGCCGACTTAAGTACAAGTAAACTGACTCTCCTTACTGTCTATGTGACACTAGTTATAGATTCCGATGCTTCATTTCAGGTTTACTGTATCCCTCTAACCTTCTTATTGACGATGAAACACAGAAATTGCATCGGAATTAAATACAAAAGGCATAATGCCGACTTAAGTTCAAGAAAACTGACTCTTCTTACTGTCTATGTTTGAACCTTTCATGTGACACTAGTAATAGATTCCGATGCTTCACTTCGGGTTTACTGTATCTCTCCGACCTTCTTATTGACGATGACACACAAAAATTGCATCGCAATTAAATGCAAAAGGCACGATGCCTACTTAAGAACAAGAAAACTGACTCTTCTTACTGTCTATGTTTAAACCATTCCTGTGACACTAGTTATAGATTCCGATGCTTCACTTCAGGTTTACTGTATACCTCGGACCTTCTTATTGAAGATGAAACACTGAAATTGCATCGGAATTAAAGACAAAAGGCAAAATGCTGACTTAAGTACAAGAAAACTGACTCTTCTTACTGTCTATGCTTTGAACCATTCCTGTGACACTAGTTATTGATTCCGATGCTTCACATCAGCTTTACTGTATCCCTCTGACCTTCTTATTGGCGATGAAACATAGAAATTGCATCGGAATTAAATACAAAAGGCGCAATGCAGACTTAAGTACAAGAAAACTGACTCTTCTTACTGTCTATGTTTTGAACCATGCCTGTTACACTAGTTATAGATTAAGATGCTTCACTTCGGGTTTACTGTATCCCTCTGACCTTCTTATTGGCGATGAAACATAGAAATTGCATCGGAATTAAATACAAAAGGCACAATGCTGACTTAAGTACCAGAAAACTGACTCTTCTTACTGTGTATGTTTGAACCATTCCTGTGACGCTTGTTATAGTTTCCGATGCTTCACTTCAGGTTTACTGTATCCCTCTGACCTTCTTATTGACGGTGAAACACAGAAATTGCATCGGAACTAAATACAAAAGTCACAATGCCGACTTAAGTACAAGTAAACTGACTCTTCTTACTGTCCATGTTTTGAACCATTCCTGTGACACTAGTTATAGATTCCGATGCTTCACTTCAGGTTTACTGTATGCCTCTGACCTTCTTATTGATGATGAAACACAGAAATTGCATCGGAATTAGATACAAAAGGCACAATGCCGACTTAAGTACAAGTAAACTGACTCTCCTTACTGTCTATGTTTTGAACCATTCCTGTGAGACTAGTTACAGATTCCGATGCTTCATTTCAGGTTTACTGTATCCCTCTAACCTTCGTATTGACGATGAAACACAGAAATTGCATCGGAATTAAATACAAAAGGCACAATGCCGACTTAAGTACAAGAAAACTGACTCTTCTCACTGTCTATGTGTGAACCTTTCATGTGACACTAGTAATAGATTCCGATGCTTCACTTCAGGTTTACTGTATCTCTCCGACCTTCTTATTGACGATGAAACACAAAAATTGCATCGCAATTAAATGCAAAAGGCACGATGCCTACTTAAGTACAAGAAAACTGACTCTTCTTACTGTCTATGTTTGAACCATTCCTGTGACACTAGTTATACATTCCGATGCTTCACTTCAGGTTTACTGTATCCATCTGATCTTCTTATTGACGATGCAACACAGAAATTGCATCGGAATTAAATACAAAGGTACAATGCCGTCTTAAGTACAAGAAAACTGACTCTTCTTACTGTCTATGTTTTGAACCATTCCTGTGACACTAGTTACAGATTCCGATGCTTCACTTCAGGTTAACTGTATCCCTCTGACCGTCTTATTGACGATGAAACACAGAAATTGCCTCGGAGATAAATACAAAAGGCACAATGCCGACTTAAATACAAGAAAACTGACTCTTCTTACAGTCAATGTTTTGAACCATTCCTGTGACACCTGTTATAGATTCCGATGCTTCACTTCAGGTTTACTGTATCCCTCTGAACTTCTTATTGACGATGAAACACAGATATTGCATCGGAATTAAATACAAAAGGCACAATGCTGACTTAAGTACCAGAAAACTGACTCTTCTTACTGTGTATGTTTGAACCATTCCTGTGACACTTGTTATAGTTTCCGATGCTTCACTTCAGGTTTACTGTATCCCTCTGACCTTCTTATTGACGGTGAAACACAGAAATTGCATCGGAACTAAATACAAAAGTCACAATGCCGACTTAAGTACAAGTAAACTGACTCTTCTTACTGTCTATGTTTTGAACCATTCCTGTGACACTAGTTATAGATTCCGATGCTTCACTTCAGGTTTACTGTATGCCTCTGACCTTCTTATTGATGATGAAACACAGAAATTGCATCGGAATTAGATACAAAAGGCACAATGCCGACTTAAGTACAAGTAAACTGACTCTCCTTACTGTCTATGTTTTGAACCATTCCTGTGAGACTAGTTACAGATTCCGATGCTTCATTTCAGGTTTACTGTATCCCTCTAACCTTCGTATTGACGATGAAACACAGAAATTGCATCGGAATTAAATACAAAAGGCACAATGCCGACTTAAGTACAAGAAAACTGACTCTTCTCACTGTCTATGTGTGAACCTTTCATGTGACACTAGTAATAGATTCCGATGCTTCACTTCAGGTTTACTGTATCTCTCCGACCTTCTTATTGACGATGAAACACAAAAATTGCATCGCAATTAAATGCAAAAGGCACGATGCCTACTTAAGTACAAGAAAACTGACTCTTCTTACTGTCTATGTTTGAACCATTCCTGTGACACTAGTTATACATTCCGATGCTTCACTTCAGGTTTAATGTATCCATCTGATCTTCTTATTGACGATGAAACACAGAAATTGCATCGGAATTAAATACAAAGGTACAATGCCGTCTTAAGTACAAGAAAACTGACTCTTCTTACTGTCTATGTTTTGAACCATTCCTGTGACACTAGTTACAGATTCCGATGCTTCACTTCAGGTTAACTGTATCCCTCTGACCGTCTTATTGACGATGAAACACAGAAATTGCCTCTTAGATAAATACAAATGGCACAATGCCGACTTAAATACAAGAAAACTGACTCTTCTTACAGTCAATGTTTTGAACCATTCCTGTGACACCTGTTATAGATTCCGATGCTTCACTTCAGGTTTACTGTATCCCTCTGAACTTCTTATTGACGATGAAACACAGATATTGCATCGGAATTAAATACAAAAGGCACAATGCTGACTTAAGTACCAGAAAACTGACTCTTCTTACTGTGTATGTTTGAACCATTCCTGTGACACTTGTTATAGTTTCCGATGCTTCACTTCAGGTTTACTGTATCCCTCTGACCTTCTTATTGACGGTGAAACACAGAAATTGCATCGGAACTAAATACAAAAGTCACAATGCCGACTTAAGTACAAGTAAACTGACTCTTCTTACTGTCTATGTTTTGAACCATTCCTGTGACACTAGTTATAGATTCCGATGCTTCACTTCAGGTTTACTGTATGCCTCTGACCTTCTTATTGACGATGAAACACAGAAATTGCATCGGAATTAGATACAAAAGGCACAATGCCGACTTAAGTACAAGTAAACTGACTCTCCTTACTGTCTATGTTCTGAACCATTCCTGTGACACTAGTTATAGATTCCGATGCTTCATTTCAGGTTTACTGTATCCCTCTAACCTTCTTATTGACGATGAAACACAGAAATTGCATCGGAATTAAATACAAAAGGCATAATGCCGACTTAAGTTCAAGAAAACTGACTCTTCTTACTGTCTATGTTTGAACCTTTCATGTGACACTAGTAATAGATTCCGATGCTTCACTTCGGGTTTACTGTATCTCTCCGACCTTCTTATTGACGATGACACACAAAAATTGCATCGCAATTAAATGCAAAAGGCACGATGCCTACTTAAGAACAAGAAAACTGACTCTTCTTACTGTCTATGTTTAAACCATTCCTGTGACACTAGTTATAGATTCCGATGCTTCACTTCAGGTTTACTGTATACCTCGGACCTTCTTATTGAAGATGAAACACTGAAATTGCATCGGAATTAAAGACAAAAGGCAAAATGCTGACTTAAGTACAAGAAAACTGACTCTTCTTACTGTCTATGCTTTGAACCATTCCTGTGACACTAGTTATTGATTCCGATGCTTCACATCAGCTTTACTGTATCCCTCTGACCTTCTTATTGGCGATGAAACATAGAAATTGCATCGGAATTAAATACAAAAGGCGCAATGCAGACTTAAGTACAAGAAAACTGACTCTTCTTACTGTCTATGTTTTGAACCATGCCTGTTACACTAGTTATAGATTAAGATGCTTCACTTCGGGTTTACTGTATCCCTCTGACCCTCTTATTGTCGATGAAACACAGAAATTGCATCGCAATTAAATACAAACTCACAATGCCGTCTTAAGTACAAGAAAACTGACTCTTCTTACTGTCTATGCTTTGAACCACTCCTGTGACACTAGTTATAGTTTCCGTTGCTTCACTTCAGGTTTACTGTATCCCTCTGACCTTCATATTGAAGATGAAACATAGAAATTGCATCGGAAATTAATACAAAATGCACAATGCTGACTTAAGTACCAGAAGACTGACTCCTCTTACTGTCTATGTTTTGAACCATTCCTGTGACACTAGTTACGGATCCCGATGCTTCACTTCATGTTTACTGTATCCCTCTGACCTTCTTATTGACGATGAAACACATAAATTGCATCGGAATTAAATACAACAGGCACAATACCGAATCAAGTACAAGAACACTGACTCTTCTTACTGTCTATGTTTTGAACCATTCCTGTGACACTAGTTATAGAGTCCGATGCTTCACTTCAGGTTTTCTGTATCGCTCTGACCTTCTTATCGACGATGAAACACAGAAATTGCATCGGAATTAAATACAAAAGGCACAATGCCGACTTAAGTACAAGAAAACGGACTCTTCTTTCTGTCTATGTGTTGAACCAATCCTGTGACACTAGTTATAGATACCGATGCTTCACTTCAGGTTTACTGTATCCCTCTGACCTTCGTATTGACGATGAAACACAGAAATAGCATCGGAATTAAATACAAAAGGCACAATGCCGACTTATGTACACGAAAACTGACTCTTCTTACTGTCTATGTTTAGAACCATTCCTGTGACACTAGTTATAGATTCCGATGCTTCAGTTCAGGTTTACTGTATCCCTCTGACCTTATATTGACGATGAAACACAGAAATTGCATCGGAATTAAATACAAAAGGTTCAATGCCGACTTAAGTACAAGAAGACTGTATCATCTTACTGTCTATGTTTTGAACCATTCCTGTGACACTGGTTATAGATTCCGATGCTTCACATCAGCTTTACTGTATCCCCCTGACCTTCTTATTGACGATGAAACACAGAAATTGCGTCGGAATTAAATACAAATGGCACAATGCCTACTTAAGTACAAGAAAACTGACTCTTCTTACTGTCTATGTTTTGAACCACTCCTGTGACACTAGTTATAGATTCCGATGCTTCACTTTAGGTTTACTGTATCCCTCTGACCTTCTTATTGACGATGAAACACAGAAATTGCATAGGAATTAAATACAAAAGGCACAATGCCGACTTAAGTATAAGAAAACTGACTCTTCTTACTGTCTATGTTTTGAACCATTCCTGTGACACTAGTTATAGATTCCGTTGCGTCACTTCAGGTTTACTGTATCCCTCTGACCTTCTTATTGACGATGAAACACAGAAATTGCTTCGGAGTTAAATACAAAAGGCACAATGCCGACTTAAGTATAAGAAAACTGACTCTTCTTACTGTCTATGTTTTGAACCATTACTGTGACACTACTTAAAGATTCCGCTGCTTCACTTGAGGTTTACTGTATCCCTCAGACCTTCATATTGACGATGAAACACAGAAATTGCATCGGAATTAAATACAAAAGGCACAATGCAGACTTAAGTACAAGAAAAATTACTCTACTTACTGATTATGTTTTTACATTTCCTGTGACACTAGTTATAGATTCCGATGCTTCACTTCAGGTATACTGTATCCCTCTGACCTTCTTATTGTCGATGAAACACAGAAATTGCATCGGAATTAAATACAAAAGGCACAATGCCGACTTAAGTACAGGAAAACTGACTCTTCTTACTGTCTAGTTTTTGAACCATTCCTGTGACACTAGTTATAGATTCCGATGCTTAACTTCATGTTTACTGTATACCTCGGACCTTCCTATTGAAGATGAAACACTGAAATTGCATCGGAATTAAAGACAAAAGGCAAAATGCTGACTTAAGTACAGGAAAACTGACTCTTCTTACTGTCTATGTTTTGAACCATTCCTGTTACACTAGTTATAGATTCCGATGCTTCACTTCGGGGTAATTGTATCCCTCTGACCCTCTTATTGTCGATGAAACACAGAAATTGCATCGGAATTAAATACAAACTCACAATGCCGTCGTAAGTACAAGAAAACTGACGCATCATACTGTCTATGCTTTGAACCACTCCTGTGACACTAGTTATAGTTTCCGTTGCTTCACTTCAGGTTTACTGTATCCCTCTGACCTTCATATTGAAGATGAAACATAGAAATTGCATCGGAAATTAATACAAAATGCACAATGCTGACTTAAGTACCAGAAGACTGACTCCTCTTACTGTCTATGTTTTGAACCTTTCCTGTGACACTAGTTACGGATCCCGATGCTTCACTTCATGTTTACTGTATCCCTCTGACCTTCTTATTGACGATGAAACACATAAATTGCATCGGAATTAAATACAACAGGCACAATGCCGACTCAAGTACAAGAAAACTGACTCTTATTACTGTCTATGTTTTGAACCATTCCTGTGACACTAGTTATAGATTCCGATGCTTCACTTCAGGTTTACTGTATCCCTCTGACCTTCTTATCGACGATGAAACACAGAAATTGCATCGGAAATAAATTCAAAAGGCACAATGCCGACTTAAGTTCAAGAAAACGGACTCTTCTTTCTGTCTATGTTTTGAACCAATCCTGTGACACTAGTTATAGATTCCGATGCTTCACTTCAGGTTTACTGTATCCCTCTGACCTTCGTATTGACGATGAAACACAGATATTGCATCGGAATTAAATACAAAAGGCACAATGCCGACTTATGTACACGAAAACTGACTCTTCTTATTGTCTATGTTTTGAACCATTCCTGTGACACTAGTTATAGATTCCGATGCTTCAGTTCAGGTTTACTATAACCCTCTGACCTTATATTGACGATGAAACATAGAAATTGCATCGGAATTAAATACAAATGCACAATGCCGACTTAAGTATAAGAAAACTGACTCTTCTTACTGTCTATGTTTTGAACCATTCCTGTGACACTAGTTATAGATTCCGATGCTTCAATTCAGGTTTACTGTCTCCCTCTGACCTTCTTATTGTCGATGAAACACAGAAATTGCATCGGAATTAAAGACAAAAGGAAAAATGCCGACTTAAGTACAAGATATCTGACTCTTCTTACTGTCTTTGTTTTGAACCATTCCTATGACACTAGTTATTGATTCCGATGCTAAACTTCAGCTTATCTGTATCCCTTTGAATTTCTTATTGACGATGAAACACAGAAATTGCATCGGAATTAAATACAAAAGGCACAATGCCGACTGAAGTACAAGAAAACTGACTCTTCTTACTGTCTATGATTTGAACCATTCCTGTGACACTAGTTATTGATTCCGATGCTTCACTTCAGCCTTACTGTATCCCTTTGAATTTCTTATTGACGATGAAACACAGAAATTGCATCGGAATTTAATACAAAATGCACAATGCCGACTTAAGTACAAGAAGACTGACTTTTCTTACTGTCTATGTTTTGAACTATTCCTGTGACACTAGTTATGGATCCCGATGCTTCACTTCAGGTTTACTGTATCCCTCTGACCTTGTTATTGACGTTGAAACACAGAAATTGCATCGGAATTAAATAGAAAAGGCACAATGCCGACTTAAGTACAAGAAAACCGACTCTTCTTACTGTCTATGTTTTGAACCATTCCTGTGACACTAAATATAGATTCCGATGCTTCACTTCAGGTTTACTGTATCCCTCTGACCTTCTTATTGACGATGAAACATAGAAATTGCGTCGGAATGAAATACAAAAAGCACAATGCCGACTTAAGTACAAGAAAACTTACTCTTCTTACTGTCTAAGTTTTGAACCATTCCTGTGAGACTAGTTATAGATTACGATGCTTCACTTCAGGTTTACTGTATCCCTCTGAACTTCTTATTGTAGATGAAACACAGAAATTGCATCGGAATTAAATACAAAACGCACAATGCCGAAGTAAGTACAAGAAAACTGACTCTTCTTACTGTCTGTTTTTAACCATTCCTGTGACACTAGTTAATGATTCCGATGCTTCACTTCAGGTTTACTGTATCCCTCTGACCTTCTTATTGACGATGAAACACATCAATGGCATCGCAATTAAATACAAAAGGCACAATGCCGACTTGAGTACAAGAAAAATGACTCAACTTACTGACTATGCTTTGAACATTTCCTATGACACTAGTTATGGATTTCGATGCTTCACTTCAGGTTTACTGTATACCTCTGACCTTCTTATTGACGATGAAACACTGAAATTGCATGGGAATTAAAGACAAAAGGCAAAATGCCGACTTAAGTACAAGAAAACTGACACTTCTTACTGTCTATGCTTTGAACCATTCCTGTGACACTAGTTATAGATTCCGATGCTTCAATTCAGGTTTACTGTCTCCCTCTGACCTTCTTATTGTCGATGAAACACAGAAATTGCATCGGAATTAAAGACAAAAGGCAAAATGCCGACTTAAGTACAAGATAACTGACTCTTCTTACTGTCTTTGTTTTGAACCATTCCTATGACACTAGTTATTGATTCCAATGCTAAACTTCAGCTTATCTGTATCCCTTTGAATTTCTTATTGACGATGAAACACAGAAATTGCATCGGAATTAAATACAAAAGGCACAATGCCGACTGAAGTACAAGAAAACTGACTCTTCTTACTGTCTATGATTTGAACCATTCCTGTGACACTAGTTATTGATTCCGATGCTTCACTTCAGCTTTACTGTATCCCTTTGAATTTCTTATTGACGATGAAACACAGAAATTGCATCGGAATTTAATACAAAATGCACAATGCCGACTTAAGTACAAGAAGACTGACTTTTCTTACTGTCTATGTTTTGAACTATTCCTGTGACACTAGTTATGGATCCCGATGCTTCACTTCAGGTTTACTGTATCCCTCTGACCTTGTTATTGACGTTGAAACACAGAAATTGCATCGGAATTAAATAGAAAAGGCACAATGCCGACTTAAGTACAAGAAAACCGACTCTTCTTACTGTCTATGTTTTGAACCATTCCTGTGCCACTAAATATAGATTCCGATGCTTCACTTCAGGTTTACTGTATCCCTCTGACCTTCTTATTGACGATGAAACATAGAAATTGCGTCGGAATTAAATACAAAAAGCACAATGCCGACTTAAGTACAAGAAAACTTACTCTTCTTACTGTCTAAGTTTTGAACCATTCCTGTGAGACTAGTTATAGATTACGATGCTTCACTTCAGGTTTACTGTATCCCTCTGAACCTCTTATTGTTGATGAAACACAGAAATTGCATCGGAATTAAATACAAAACGCACAATGCCGAAGTAAGTACAAGAAAACCGACTCTTCTTACTGTCTGTTTTTAACCATTCCTGTGACACTAGTTATTGATTCCGATGCTTCACTTCAGGTTTACTGTATCCCTCTGACCTTCATATTGAAGATGAAACATAAAAATTGCATCGGAAATTAATACAAAATGCACAATGCTGACTTAAGTACCAGAAGACTGACTCCTCTTACTGTCTATGTTTTGAACCTTTCCTGTGACACTAGTTACGGATCCCGATGCTTCACTTCATGTTTACTGTATCCCTCTGACCTTCTTATTGACGATGAAACACATAAATTGCATCGGAATTAAATACAACAGGCACAATGCCGACTCAAGTTCAAGAAAACTGACTCTTCTTACTGTCTATGTTTTGAACCATTCCTGTGACACTAGTTATAGATTCCGATGCTTCACTTCAGGTTTACTGTATCCCTCTGACCTTCTTATCGACGATGAAACACAGAAATTGCATCGGAAATAAATATAAAAGGCACAATGCCGACTTAAGTTCAAGAAAACGGACTCTTCTTTCTGTCTATGTTTTGAACCAATCCTGTGACACTAGTTATAGATTCCGATGCTTCACTTCAGGTTTACTGTATCCCTCTGACGTTCGTATTGACGATGAAACACAGAAATTGCATCGGAATTAAATACAAAAGGCACAATGCCGACTTATGTACACGAAAACTGACTCTTCTTATTGTCTATGTTTTGAACCATTCCTGTGACACTAGTTATAGATTCCGATGCTTCAGTTCAGGTTTACTATATCCCTCTGACCTTATATTGAAGATGAAACACAGAAATTGCATCGGAATTAAATACAAAAGGCACAATGCAGACTTAAGTATAAGAAAACTGACTCTTCTTACTGTCTATGTTTTGAACCATTCCTGTGACACTTGTTATAGATTCCGATGCATCAATTCAGGTTTACTGTCTCCCTCTGACCTCCTTATTGTCGATGAAACACAGAAATTGCATCGGAATTAAAGACAAAAGGCAAAATGCCGACTTAAGTACAAGATAACTGACTCTTCTTACTGTCTTTGTTTTGAACCATTCCTATGACACTAGTTATTGATTCCGATGCTAAACTTCAGGTTTACTGTATCCCTCTGAACTTCTTATTGTCGATGAAACACAGAAATTGCATCGGAATTAAATACAAACTCACAATGCCGTCTTAAGTACAAGAAAACTGACTCTTCTTACTGTCTATGCTTTGAACCACTCCTGTGACACTAGTTATAGTTTCCGTTGTTTCACTTCAGGTTTACTGTATCCCTCTGACCTTCATATTGAAGATGAAACATAAAAATTGCATCGGAAATTAATACAAAATGCACAATGCTGACTTAAGTACCAGAAGACTGACTCCTCTTACTGTCTATGTTTTGAACCTTTCCTGTGACACTAGTTACGGATCCCGATGCTTCACTTCATGTTTACTGTATCCCTCTGACCTTCTTATTGACGATGAAACACATAAATTGCATCGGAATTAAATACAACAGGCACAATGCCGACTCAAGTTCAAGAAAACTGACTCTTCTTACTGTCTATGTTTTGAACCATTCCTATGACACTAGTTATAGATTCCGATGCTTCACTTCAGGTTTACTGTATCCCTCTGACCTTCTTATCGACGATGAAACACAGAAATTGCATCGGAAATAAATATAAAAGGCACAATGCCGACTTAAGTTCAAGAAAACGGACTCTTCTTTCTGTCTATGTTTTGAACCAATCCTGTGACACTAGTTATAGATTCCGATGCTTCACTTCAGGTTTACTGTATCCCTCTGACCTTCGTATTGACGATGAAACACAGAAATTGCATCGGAATTAAATACAAAAGGCACAATGCCGACTTATGTACACGAAAACTGACTCTTCTTATTGTCTATGTTTTGAACCATTCCTGTGACACTAGTTATAGATTCCGATGCTTCAGTTCAGGTTTACTATATCCCTCTGACCTTATATTGACGATGAAACACAGAAATTGCATCCGAATTAAATACAAAAGGCACAATGCAGACTTAAGTATAAGAAAACTGACTCTTCTTACTGTCTATGTTTTGAACCATTCCTGTGACACTTGTTATAGATTCCGATGCTTCAATTCAGGTTTACTGTCTCCCTCTGACCTCCTTATTGTCGATGAAACACAGAAATTGCATCGGAATTAAAGACAAAAGGCAAAATGCCGACTTAAGTACAAGATAACTGACTCTTCTTACTGTCTTTGTTTTCAACCATTCCTATGACACTAGTTATTGATTCCGATGCTAAACTTCAGGTTTACTGTATCCCTCTGAACTTCTTATTGTTGATGAAACACAGAAATTGCATCGGAATTAAATACAAAACGCACAATGCCGACTGAAGTACAAGAAAACTGACTCTTCTTACTGTCTATGATTTGAACCATTCCTGTGACACTAGTTATTGATTCCGATGCTTCACTTCAGCTTTACTGTATCCCTTTGAATTTCTTATTGACGATGAAACACAGAAATTGCATCGGAATTTAATACAAAATGCACAATGCCGACTTAAGTACAAGAAGACTGACTTTTCTTACTGTCTATGTTTTGAACTATTCCTGTGACACTAGTTATGGATCCCGATGCTTCACTTCAGGTTTACTGTATCCCTCTGACCTTGTTATTGACGTTGAAACACAGAAATTGCATCGGAATTAAATAGAAAAGGCACAATGCCGACTTAAGTACAAGAAAACCGACTCTTCTTACTGTCTATGTTTTGAACCATTCCTGTGACACTAAATATAGATTCCGATGCTTCACTTCAGGTTTACTGTATCCCTCTGACCTTCTTATTGACGATGAAACATAGAAATTGCGTCGGTATTAAATACAAAAAGCACAATGCCGACTTAAGTACAAGAAAACTTACTCTTCTTACTGTCTAAGTTTTGAACCATTCCTGTGAGACTAGTTATAGATTACGATGCTTCACTTCAGGTTTACTGTATCCCTCTGAACTTCTTATTGTTGATGAAACACAGAAATTGCATCGGAATTAAATACAAAACGCACAATGCCGAATTAAGTACAAGAAAACTGACTCTTCTTACTGTCTGTTTTTAACCATTCCTGTGACACTAGTTATTGATTCCGATGCTTCACTTCAGGTTTACTGTATCCCTCTGACCTTCTTATTGACGATGAAACACATCAATGGCATCGCAATTAAATACAAAAGGCACAATGCCGACTTAAGTACAAGAAAAATGACTCAACTTACTGACTATGCTTTGAACATTTCCTATGACACTAGTTATGGATTTCGATGCTTCACTTCAGGTTTACTGTATACCTCTGACCTTCTTATTGACGATGAAACACTGAAATTGCATCGGAATTAAAGACAAAGGGCAAAATGCCGACTTAAGAACAAGAAAACTGACACTACTTACTGTCTATGCTTTGAACCATTCCTGTGACACTAGTTATTGATTCCGATGCTTCACTTCAGCTTTACTGTATCCCTCTGACCTTCTTATTGACGATGAAACACAGATATTACAACGGAATTAAATACAAAAGGCACAATGCAGACTTAAGTACAAGAAAACTGACTCTTCTTACTGTCTATGTTTTGAACCATTCCTGTGTCACTAGTTATAGATTCCGATGCTTCACTTCGGGTTTACTGTATCCCTCTGACCCTCTCATTGTCGATGAAACACAGAAACTGCATCGGAATTAAATACAAAGTCACAATGCCGTCTTAAGTACAAGAAAACTGACTCTTCTTACTGTCTATGTTTTGAACCACTCTTGTGACACTAGTTATTGATTCCGATGCGTCACTTCAGCTTTACTGTATCCCTCTGACCTTCTTATTGACGATGAAACACAGAAATTGCATCGGAATTAAGTACAAAAGGCACAATGCCGACATAAGTACCAGAAGACTGACTCCTCTTACTGTCTATGTGTTGAACCATTCCTGTGACACTAGTTATAGATTCCGATGCTTCACTTCATGTTTACTGTATCCCTCTGACCTTCTTATTGACGATGAAACACATAAATTGCATTGGAATTAAATACAAAAGGCACAATGCCGACTCAAGTACAAGAAGACTGGCTCTTCTTACTGTCTATGTTTTGAACCATTCCTGTGACACTAGTTATAGATTCCGATGCTTGACTTCAGTTTTACTGTATCCCTCCGACCTTCCTATTGAAGATGAAACACAGAAATTGCATCGGAATTAAATAGAAAAGGCACAATGCCGACTTAAGTACAAGAAGACTGACTCTTCTTACTGTCTATGTTTTGAACAATTCCTGTGACACTAGTTATAGATTCCGATGCTTCACTTCAGGTTTACTGTATCCCTCTGACATTCTTATTGACGATGAAACACAGAAATTGCATCGGAATTAAATACAAAAGGCACAATGCTGACTTATGTACAAGAAAACAGACTCTTCTTACTGACTATGTTTTGAACCATTCCTGTGACACTAGTTATAGATTCGGATGCTTCACTTCAGCTTTACTGTATCCCCCTGACCCTCGTATTGACTATGAAACACGGAAATTGCATCGGAATTAAATATAAAAGGCACAATTCCGATTGAAGAACAAGAAGACTATGTCTTCTTACTGTCTATGTTTTGAACCATTCCTGTGACACTAGTTATAGGTTCCGATGCTTCACTTCAGGTTTACTGTATCCCTCTGACCTACTTATTGTCGATGAAACACAGAAATTGCATCGGAATTAAATACAAAAGGCACAATGCTGACTCAAGTACTAGAAAACTGACTCTTCTTACTGTCTATGTTTGAACCATTCCTGTGACACTAGTTATCGATTCCGATGCTTCACTTCAGGTTTACTGTATCCCTCTGACCTTCTTATTGACGATGAAACACAGAAATTGCATCGGAATTAAATACAAAAGGCACAATGCCGACTTAAGTACAAGGAAACTGACTCTTCTTACTGTCTATGTTTTGAACCATTCCTGTGACACTAGTTATAGATTCCAATGCTTCACTTCAGGTTGCTGTATACCTCTGACCTTCTTGTTGACGATGGAACACTGAAATTGCATCGGAATTAAAGACAAAAAGCAAAAAGCCGACTTAAGTACAAGATAACTGACTCTTCTTACTGTCTATGTTTTGAACCATTCCTGTGACACTAGTTTTTGATTCAGATGCTTCACTTCAGCTTTACTGTATCCCATTGAATTTCTTATTGACGATGAAACACAGAAATTGCATCGGAATTAAATACAAAAGGCACAATGCCGACATAAGTACAAGAAAACTGACTCTTCTTACTGTCTATGTTTTGATCCATTCCTGTGACACTAGTTATAGATTCCGATGGTTCACTTCAGGTTTACTGTATCCCTCTGACCTTCTTATTGACGATGAAACACAGAAATAACATCGGAATTAAATACAATAGGCACAATGCCGAATTAAGTACAAGAAAACTGACTCTTCTTACTGTCTAAGTTTTCAAACATTCCTGTGACGCTAGTTATAGATTCCGATGCTTCACTTCAGGTTTGCTGTATCCCTCTGAACTTCTTATTGTTGATGAAACACAGAAATTGCATCGGAATTAAATACAAAACGCAGAATGCAAAATTAAGTACAAGAAAACTGACTCTTCTTACTGTCTATGTTTTGAACCATTCCTGTGACACTAGTTATAGATTCCGATGCTTCACTTCAGGTTTACTGTATCCCTCTGACCTTCTTATTGACGATCAAACACAGAATTAGCATCGGAATTCAATACAAAAGCCACAATGCCGACTTAAGTTCAAGATAACTGACTCTACTTACTGTCTATGTTTTGAACCATTCATGTGACACTAGTTATAGATTCCGATGCTTCACTTCAGGTTTACTGTATCCCTCTGACCTTCTTATTGAAGATGAAACATAGAAATTGCTTTGGAAATTAATACAAAACGCACAATGCCGACTTAAGTACCAGAAGACAGACTCCTCTTACTGTCTATGTTTTGAAACATTCCTGTGACACTAGTTATGGATCCCGATGCTTCACTTCATGTTCACTGTATCCCTCTGACCTTCTTATTGACGATGAAACACATAAATTGCATCGGAATTAAATACAAAAGGCTCAATGCCGACTCAACTACAAGAAGACTGGCTCTTCTTACTGTCTATGTTTTGTACCATTCCTGAGACACTAGTTATTGATTCCGATGCTTGACTTCAGGTTTACTGTATCCCTCCGACCTTCCTATTCAAGATGAAACACAGAAATTGCATCGGAATTAAATAGAAAAGGCACAATGCCGACATAAGTACAAGAAGACTGACTCTTCTTACTGTCTATGTTTTGAACAATTCCTTTGACACTAGTTATAGATTCCGATGCTTCTGTTCAGGTTTACTGTATCCCTCTGACCTTATATTGACGATGAAACACAGAAATTGCATCGGAATTAAATACAAAAGGCTCAATGCCGACGTAAGTACAAGAGACTGTATCATCTTACTCTATATGCTTTGAACCATTCCTGTGAGACTAGTTATAGATTCCGATGCTTCACTTCAGGTTTACTGTATCCCTCTGAACTTCTTATTATTGATGAAACAAAGAAATTGCATCGGAATTAAATACAAAATGCACAATGCCGACTCAAGTACAAGAAGACTGGCACTTCTTACTGTCTATGTTTCGAACCATTCCTGTGACACTAGTTATACATTCCGATGCTTCACTTCAGGTTTACTGTATCCCTCTGACCTTCTTATTGACGATGAAACACAGAAATTGCATCGGAATTAAATACAAAAGCCACACTGCCGACTCAAGTACAAGATGGATGGCTCTTCCTACTGTCTATGTTTTCAACCATTCCTGTGACACTAGTTATAGATTCCGATGCTTCACTTCAGGTTTACTGTATCACTCTGACCTGCGTATTGACGATGAAACACAGAAATTGCATCGGAATTATATACAAAAGGCACAATGCCGACTTAAGTACAAGAAAACTGACTCTTCTTACTGTCTATGTTTTGAACCATTCCTGTGACACTAGTTAGAGATTCCGATGCTTCACTTCAGGTTCACTGTATCCCTCTGACCTTCTTATTGACGATGAAACACAGAAATTGCATCGGAATTAAATACAAAAGGCACAATGCCGGCTCAAGTACAAGAAGACTGGCTCTTCTTACTGTCTATGTTTTGAACCTTTCCTGTAAGACCGGTTTTACATTCCGATGCTTCACTTCTGGTTTACTGTATCCGGTGGACCTTCTTATTGACGACGAAACGCAAAAATTGCATCGAAATTGAATACAAAAGGCACAATGTCGACTTAAGTACAAGAAAACTGACTCTTCTTACTGTCTCAGTTTTGAACCATTCCTGTGAGACTAGTTATAGATTCCGATGCTTCACTTCAGGTTTACTGTATCCCTCTGAACTTCTTATTGTTGATGAAACACAGAAATTGCATCGGAATTAAATACAAAACGCACAATGCCGAATTAAGTACAAGAAAACTGACTCTTCTTACTGTCTATGTTTTGAACCATTCCTGTGACACTATTTATAGATTCCGATGCTTCACTTCAGGTTTACTGTATCCCCCTGACCCTCGTATTGACTATGAAACACGGAAATTGCATCGGAATTAAATATAAAAGGCACAATTCCGATTGAAGAACAAGAAGACTATGTCTTCTTACTGTCTATGTTTTGAACCATTCCTGTGACACTAGTTATAGGTTCCGATGCTTCACTTCAGGTTTACTGTATCCCTCTGACCTACTTATTGTCGATGAAACACAGAAATTGCTTCGGAATTAAATACAAAAGGCACAATGCCGACTCAAGTACAAGAAGACTGGCACTTCTTACTGTCTATGTATTGAACCATTCCTGTGACACTATTTATAGATTCCGATGCTTCACTTCAGGTTTACTGTATCCCTCTGACCTTCTTATTGACGATGAAACATAGAAATTGCATCGGAATTAAATACAAAAAGGCACAATGCCAACCTAAGTACTAGAAAACTGACTCTTCTTACTGACTATGTTTTGAACATTTCCTGTCACACTAGTTATAGATTCCGATGCTACACTTCAGGATTACTGTATCCCTCTGACCTTCTTATTGTCGATGAAACACAGAAATTGCATCGGAATTAAATACAAAAGGCACAATGCTGACTCAAGTACTAGAAAACTGACTCTTCTTACTGTCTATGTTTGAACCATTCCTGTGACACTAGTTATAGATTCCGATGCTTCACTTCAGGTTTACTGTATCCCTCTGACCTTCTTATTGACGATGAAACACAGAAATTGCATCGGAATTAAATACAAAAGGCACAATGCCGACTTAAGTACAAGGAAACTGACTCTTCTTACTGTCTATGTTTTGAACCATTCCTGTGACACTAGTTATAGATTCCAATGCTTCACTTCAGGTTGCTGTATACCTCTGACCTTCTTGTTGACGATGGAACACTGAAATTGCATCGGAATTAAAGACAAAAAGCAAAAAGCCGACTTAAGTACAAGATAACTGACTCTTCTTACTGTCTATGTTTTGAACCATTCCTGTGACACTAGTTTTTGATTCAGATGCTTCACTTCAGCTTTACTGTATCCCATTGAATTTCTTATTGACGATGAAACACAGAAATTGCATCGGAATTAAATACAAAAGGCACAATGCCGACTGAAGTACAAGAAAACTGACTCTTCTTACTGTCTATGTTTTGAACCATTCCTGTGACACTAGTTATGGATTCCGATGCTTCACTTCAGCTTTACTGTATCCCTTTGAATTTCTTATTGACGATGAATCACAGAAATGGCATCGGAATTTAATACAAAATGCACAATGCCGACTTAAGTACAAGAAGACAGACTTTTCTTACTGTCTATGTTTTGAACCATTCCTGTTACACTAGTTATGGATTCCGATGCTTCACTTCAGGTTTACTGTATCCCTCTGACCTTGTTATTGACGATGAAACACAGAAATTGCATCGGAATTAAATACAAAATGCACAATGCCGACATAAGTACAAGAAAACTGACTCTTCTTACTGTCTATGTTTTGATCCATTCCTGTGACACTAGTTATAGATTCCGATGGTTCACTTCAGGTTTACTGTATCCCTCTGACCTTCTTATTGACGATGAAACACAGAAATAACATCGGAATTAAATACAAAAGGCACAATGCCGAATTAAGTACAAGAAAACTGACTCTTCTTACTGTCTAAGTTTTCAAACATTCCTGTGACGCTAGTTATAGATTCCGATGCTTCACTTCAGGTTTGCTGTATCCCTCTGAACTTCTTATTGTTGATGAAACACAGAAATTGCATCGGAATTAAATACAAAACGCAGAATGCAAAATTAAGTACAAGAAAACTGACTCTTCTTACTGTCTATGTTTTGAACCATTCCTGTGACACTAGTTATAGATTCCGATGCTTCACTTCAGGTTTACTTTATCCCTCTGACCTTCTTATTGACGATCAAACACAGAATTAGCATCGGAATTCAATACAAAAGCCACAATGCCGACTTAAGTTCAAGATAACTGACTCTACTTACTGTCTATGTTTTGAACCATTCATGTGACACTAGTTATAGATTCCGATGCTTCACTTCAGGTTTACTGTATCCCTCTGACCTTCTTATTGAAGATGAAACATAGAAATTGCTTTGGAAATTAATACAAAATGCACAATGCCGACTTAAGTACCAGAAGACAGACTCCTCTTACTGTCTATGTTTTGAAACATTCCTGTGACACTAGTTATGGATCCCGATGCTTCACTTCATGTTTACTGTATCCCTCTGACCTTCTTATTGACGATGAAACACATAAATTGCATCGGAATTAAATACAAAAGGCTCAATGCCGACTCAACTACAAGAAGACTGGCTCTTCTTACTGTCTATGTTTTGTACCATTCCTGAGACACTAGTTATAGATTCCGATGCTTGACTTCAGGTTTACTGTATCCCTCCGACCTTCCTATTCAAGATGAAACACAGAAATTGCATCGGAATTAAATAGAAAAGGCACAATGCCGACATAAGTACAAGAAGACTGACTCTTCTTACTGTCTATGTTTTGAACAATTCCTTTGACACTAGTTATAGATTCCGATGCTTCTGTTCAGGTTTACTGTATCCCTCTGACCTTATATTGACGATGAAACACAGAAATTGCATCGGAATTAAATACAAAAGGCTCAATGCCGACGTAAGTACAAGAGACTGTATCATCTTACTCTATATGCTTTGAACCATTCCTGTGAGACTAGTTATAGATTCCGATGCTTCACTTCAGGTTTACTGTATCCCTCTGAACTTCTTATTATTGATGAAACAAAGAAATTGCATCGGAATTAAATACAAAATGCACAATGCCGACTCAAGTACAAGAAGACTGGCACTTCTTACTGTCTATGTTTCGAACCATTCCTGTGACACTAGTTATACATTCCGATGCTTCACTTCAGGTTTACTGTATCCCTCTGACCTTCTTATTGACGATGAAACACAGAAATTGCATCGGAATTAAATACAAAAGCCACACTGCCGACTCAAGTACAAGATGGATGGCTCTTCCTACTGTCTATGTTTTCAACCATTCCTGTGACACTAGTTATAGATTCCGATGCTTCACTTCAGGTTTACTGTATCACTCTGACCTGCGTATTGACGATGAAACACAGAAATTGCATCGGAATTATATACAAAAGGCACAATGCCGACTTAAGTACAAGAAAACTGACTCTTCTTACTGTCTATGTTTTGAACCATTCCTGTGACACTAGTTAGAGATTCCGATGCTTCACTTCAGGTTCACTGTATCCCTCTGACCTTCTTATTGACGATGAAACACAGAAATTGCATCGGAATTAAATACAAAAGGCACAATGCCGGCTCAAGTACAAGAAGACTGGCTCTTCTTACTGTTTATGTTTTGAACCTTTCCTGTAAGACCGGTTTTACATTCCGATGCTTCACTTCTGGTTTACTGTATCCGGTGGACCTTCTTATTGACGACGAAACGCAAAAATTGCATCGAAATTGAATACAAAAGGCACAATGTCGACTTAAGTACAAGAAAACTGACTCTTCTTACTGTCTCAGTTTTGAACCATTCCTGTGAGACTAGTTATAGATTCCGATGCTTCACTTCAGGTTTACTGTATCCCTCTGAACTTCTTATTGTTGATGAAACACAGAAATTGCATCGGAATTAAATACAAAACGCACAATGCCGAATTAAGTACAAGAAAACTGACTCTTCTTACTGTCTATGTTTTGAACCATTCCTGTGACACTAGTTATAGATTCCGATGCTTCACTTCAGGTTTACTGTATCCCTCTGACCATCTTATTGACGATCAAACACAGAAATAGCATCGGAATTAAATACAAAAGCCACAATGCCGACTTAAGTTCAAGATAATTGACTCTACTTACTGTCATTGTTTTGAACCATTCATGTGACACTAGTTATTGATTCCGATGCTTCACTTCAGGTTTACTGTATCCCCCTGACCTTCTTATTGACGATAAAACACAGATATTGCATCGGAATAAAATAAGAAAGGCACAATGCCGACTTAAGTACTAGAAAACTGACTCTTGTTACTGACTATGTTTTGAACCATTCCTGTGACACTAGTTATAGATTCCGATGCTTCACTTCAGGTTTACTGTATCCCTCTGACCATCTTATTGACGATGAAACACAGAAATTGCATCGGAATTAAATACAAAAGTCGCAATTTCGACTTAAGTACTAGAAAACTGACTCTTCTTACTATCTATGTTTTCAAACATTCCTGTGACACTAGTTATAGATTCCGATGCTTCACTTCAGGTTTACTGTATCCCCCCGACCTCCTTATAGTCGATGAAACACGGAAATTCCATCGGAATGAAATACAAAAGGCACAATGCCGACTCAAATACAAGAAGACTGGTATTTCTTACTGTCTATGTTTTGAACCATTCCTGTGACACTAGTTATAGATTCCGATGCTTCACTTCATATTTACTGTATCCCTCTGACCTTCTTATTGACGATGAAACACAGAAATTGCATCGGAATTAAATACAAAAGGCACAATGCCGACCTAAGTACTAGAAAACTGACTCTTCATACTGACTATGTTTTGAACATTTCCTGTGACACTAGTTATAGATTCCGATGCTCCACTTCAGGTTTACTGTATACCTCTCACCTGCTTATTGTCGATGAAACACAGAAATTGCATCGGAATTAAATACAAACGGCACAATGCTGACTCAAGTACAAGAAAACTGAGTCTTCTTACTGTCTATGTTTGAACCATTCCTGTGACACTAGTTATAGATTCCTGTGCTTCACTTGAGGTTTACTGTATCCCTCTGACCTTCTTGTTGACGATGAAACACAGAAATTGCATCGGAATTAAATACAAAAAGCACAATGCCCACTTAAGTACAAGGAAACTGACTCTTCTTACTGTCTATGTTTTGAACCATTCCTGTGACACTAGTTATTGATTCCGATGCTTCACTTCAGCTGTACTGTATCCCTTTGAATTTCTTATTGACGATGAATCACAGAAATTGCATCGGAATTTAATACAAAATGCACAATGCCGACTTAAGTACAAAAAGACTGACTTTTCTTACTGTCTATGTTTTGAACCAATCCTGTGACACTAGTTATGGATCCCGATTCTTCACTTCAGGTTTACTGTATCCCTCTGACCTTGTTATTGACGATGAAACATAGAAATTGCATCGGAATTAAATACAAAAGGCACACTGCCGACTGAAGTACAAGGAGGCTGGCTCTTCCTACTTGTCTATGTTTTCAACCATTCCTGTAACACTAGTTATAGATTCCGATGCTTCACTTCAGGTTTACTGTATCACTATGACCTTCGTATTGACGATGAAACATAGAAATTGCATCGGAATTAAATGGTAAAGGAACAATGCCGACTTAAGTACAAGAAAACTGACTCTTCTTACTGTCTATGTTTTGAACTATTCCTTTGACTCTAGTTATAGATTCCGATGCTTCACTTCAGGTTTACTGTATCCCTCTGACCTTCTTATTGACGATGAGACACAGAAATTGCATCGGAATTATATACAAAAGGCACAATACCGACTTAAGTACAAGATAACTGACTCTTCTTACTGTCTATGTTTTGAACCATTCATGTGACTCTAGTTATAGATTACGATGCTTCACTTCAGGTTTACAGTATCCCTCTGACCTTCTTATTGACGATCAAACACAGAAACAGCATCGGAGTTAAATACAAAAGCCACAGTGCCGACTTAAGTTCAAGATAATTGACTCTACTTACTGTCTATGCTTTGAACCATTCATGTGACACTAGTTATAGATTCCGATGCTTCACTTCAGGTTTACTGTATCCCTGTGACATTCTTATTGACGATGAAACACAGAAATTGCATCGGAATTAAATACAAAAGGCACAATTTCGATTTAAGTACTAGAAAACTGAATCTTCTTACTATCTGTGTTTTGAAACATTCCTGTGACACTAGTTATAGATTCCGATGCTTCACTTCAGGTTTACTGTATCCCCCTGACCTCCTTATTGTCGATGAAACACAGAAATTCCATCGGAATGAAATACAAAAGGCACAATGCCGACTCAAGTACAAGAGGACTGGCACTTCTTACTGTCTATGTTTTGAACACTTCCTGTGACACTAGTCATAGATTCCGATGCTCCACTTCAGGTTTACTGTATCCCTCTGACCTGCTTATTGTCGATGAAACACAGAAATTGCATCGGAATTAAATACAAAAGGCACAACGCTGACTCAAGTACACGAAAACTGACTCTTCTTACTGTCTATGTTTACAACCATTCCTGTGACACTAGTTATAGATTCCGATGCTTCACTTCAGGTTTACTGTATCCCTCTGAACTTCTTATTGTTGATGAAACACAGAAATTGCATCGGAATTAAGTACAAAACGCACAATGCTGAATTAAGTACAAGAAAACTGACTCTTCTTACTGTCTATGTTTTGAACCATTCCTGTGACACTAGTTATAGATTCCGATGCTTCACTTCAGGTTTACTGTATCCCTCTGACCATCTTATTGACGATCAAACACAGAAATAGCATCGGAATTAAATACAAAAGCCACAATGCCGACTTAAGTTCAAGATAATTGACTCTACTTACTGTCATTGTTTTGAAACATTCATGTGACACTAGTTATTGATTCCGATGCTTCACTTCAGGTTTACTGTATCCCTGTGACCTTCTTATTGACGATGAAACACAGAAATTGCGTCGGAATTAAATACAAAAGTCGCAATTTCGACTTAAGTACTAGAAAACTGACTCTTCTTACTATCTATGTTTTGAAACATTCCTGTGACACTAGTTATAGATTCCGACGCTTCACTTCAGGTTTACTGTATCCCCCTGACCTCCTTATAGTCGATGAAACACAGAAATTCCATCGGAATTAAATACAAAAGGCACAATGCCTACTCAAGTACAAGAAGACTGGTATTTCTTACTGTCTATGTTTTGAACCATTCCTGTGACACTAGTTATAGATTCCGATGCTTCACTTCAGGTTTACTGTATCCCCCTGACCTTCTTATTGACGATAAAACACAGATATTGCATCGGAATAAAATAAGAAAGGCACAATGCCGACTTAAGTACTAGATAACTGACTCTTCTTACTGACTATGTTTTGAACCATTCCTGTGACACTAGTTATAGATTCCGATGCTTCACTTCAGATTTACTGTATCCCTCTGACCTTCTTATTGACGATGAAACACAGAAATTGCATCGGAATTAAATACAAAAGGCACAATGCCGACCTAAGTACTAGAAAACTGACTCTTCATACTGACTATGTTTTGAACATTTCCTGTGACACTAGTTATAGATTCCGATGCTCCACTTCAGGTTTACTGTATACCTCTCACCTGCTTATTGTCGATGAAACACAGAAATTGCATCGGAATTAAATACAAAAGGCACAATGCTGACTCAAGTACAAGAAAACTGAGTCTTCTTACTGTCTATGTTTGAACCATTCCTGTGACACTAGTTATAGATTCCTATGCTTCACTTGAGGTTTACTGTATCCCTCTGACCTTCTTGTTGACAATGAAACACAGAAATTGCATCGGAATTAAATACAAAAAGCACAATGCCCACTGAAGTACAAGGAAACTGACTCTTCTTACTGTCTATGTTTTGAACCATTCCTGTGACACTAGTTATAGATTCCAATGCTTCACTTCAGGTTTACTGTATACCTCTGACCTTCTTATTGACGATGAAACACTGAAATTGCATCGGAATTAAAGACAAAAAGCAAAAAGGCGACATAAGTACAAGATAACTGACTCTTCTTACTGTCTATGTTTTGAACCATTCCTGTGACACTAGTTATTGATTCCGATGCTTCACTTCAGCTTTACTGTATCCCTTTGAATTTCGTATTGACGATGAAACACAGAAATTGCATCGGAATTAAATACAAAAGGCACAATGCCGACTGAAGTACGAGAAAACTGACTCTTCTTACTGTCTATGTTTTGAACCATTCATGTTACACTAGTTATTGATTCCGATGCTTCACTTCAGCCGTACTGTATCCCTTTGAATTTCTTATTGACGATGAATCACAGAAATTGCATCGCAATTTAATACAAAATGCACAATGCCGACTTAAGTTCAAAAAGACTGACTTTTCTTACTGTCTATGTTTTCAACCAATCCTGTGACACTAGTTATGGATCCCGATTCTTCACTTCAGGTTTACTGTATCCCTCTGACCTTGTTATTGACGATGAAACACAGAAATTGCATCGGAATTAAATACAAAAGGCACACTGCCGACTCAAGTACAAGGAGGCTGGCTCTTCCTACTTGTCTATGTTTTCAACCATTCCTGTAACACTATTTATAGATTCCGATGCTTCACTTCAGGTTTACTGTATCACTATGACCTTCGTATTGACGATGAAACATAGAAATTGCATCGGAATTAAGTGGTAAAGGAACAATGCCGACTTAAGTACAAGAAAACTGACTCTTCTTACTGTCTATGTTTTGAACTATTCCTGTGACTCTAGTTATAGATTCCGATGCTTCACTTCAGGTTTACTGTATCCCTCTGACCTTCTTATTGACGATGAAACACAGAAATTGCATCGGAATTATATACAAAAGGCACAATACCGACTTAAGTACAAGATAACTGACTCTTCTTACTGTCTATGCTTTGAACCATTCATGTGACTCTAGTTATAGATTACGATGCTTCACTTCAGGTTTACTGTATCCCTCTGACCTTCTTATTGACGATCAAACACAGAAACAGCATCGGAATTAAATACAAAAGCCACAGTGCCGACTTAAGTTCAAGATAATTGACTCTACTTACTGTCTATGCTTTGAACCATTCATGTGACACTAGTTATAGATTCCGATGCTTCACTTCAGGTTTACTGTATCCCTGTGACATTCTTATTGACGATGAAACACAGAAATTGCATCGGAATTAAATAAAAAAGGCACAATTTCGATTTAAGTACTAGAAAACTGAATCTTCTTACTATCTGTGTTTTGAAACATTCCTGTGACACTAGTTATAGATTCCGATGCTTCACTTCAGGTTTACTGTATCCCCCTGACCTCCTTATTTTCGATGAAACACAGAAATTCCATCGGAATGAAATACAAAAGGCACAATGCCGACTCAAGTACAAGAGGACTGGCACTTCTTACTGTCTATGTTTTGAACACTTCCTGTGACACTAGTTATAGATTCCGATGCTCACTTCAGGTTTACTGTATCCCTCTGACCTGCTTATTGTCGATGAAACACACAAATTGCATCGGAATTAAGTACAAAAAGCACAATGCCCACTTACGTACAAGGAAACTGACTCTTCTTACTGTCTATGTTTTGAACCATTCCTGTGACACTAGTTATAGATTCCAATGCTTCACTTCAGGTTTACTGTATACCTCTGACCTTCTTATTGGCGATGAAACACTGAAACTGCATCGGAATTAAAGACAAAAGGCAAAAAGGCCACTTAAGTACAAGATAACTGACTCGTCTTACTGTCTATGTTTTTAACCATTCCTGTGACACTAGTTATTTATTCCGATGCTTCACTTCAGCTTTACTGTATCCCTTTGAATTTCGTATTGACGATGAAACACAGAAATTGCATCGGAATTAAATACAAAAGGCACAATGCCGACTGAAGTACATGAAAACTGACTCTTCTTACTGTCTAAGTTTTGAACCAATCCTGTGACACTAGTTATGGATCCCGATTCTTCACTTCAGGTTTACTGTATCCCTCTGACCTTGTTATTGACGATGAAACACAGAAATTGCATCGGAATTAAATACAAAAGGCACACTGCCGACTCAAGTACAAGAAGGCTGGCTCTTCCCACTGTCTATGTTTTCAACCATTCCTGTGACACTAGTTATAGATTCCGATGCTTCTTTTCAGGTTTACTGTATCACTCTGACCTTCGTATTGACGATGAAACACAGAAATTGCATCGGAATTATATACAAAAGGCACAATGCCGACTTAAGTACAAGAAAACTGACTCTTCTTACTGTCTATGTTTTGAACCATTCCTGTGACACTAGTTATAGGATCCGATGCTTCACTTCAGGTTTACTGTATCCCTCTGAGCTTCTTATTGACGATGAAACACAGAAATTGCATCGGAATTAAATACAAAATTCACAATGCCGACTCAAGTACAAGAAGACTGGCTCTTCTTACTGTCTATGTTTTGAACCTTTCCTGTAAGACCGGTTTTAGATTCCGATGCTTCACTTCAGGTTTACTGTATCCGGTGGACATTCTTATTGACGACGAAACGCAGAAATTGCATCGGAATTGAATACAATAGGCACAATGCCGACTTAAGTACAAGAAAACTGACTCTTCTTACTGTCTATGTTTGAACCATTCCTGTGAAACTAGTTATAGATTCCGATGCTTCACTTCAGGTTTACTGTATCCCTCTGACATTGTTATTGACGATGAAACACAGAAATTGCATCGGAATTAAATACAAAAGGCACAATGCCGACCTAAGTACTAGAAAACTAACTCCTCTTACTGACTATGTTTTGAACATTTCCTGGCACACTAGTTATAGATTCCGATGCTCCACTTCAGGTTTACCGTATCCCTCTGACCTTCTTATTGTCGATGAAACACAGAAATTGCATCGGAATTAAATACAAAAGGCACAATGCTGACTGAAGTACAAGAAAACTGACTCTTCTTACTGTCTATATTTGAACCATTCCTGTGAAACTAGTTATAGATTCCGATGCTTCACTTCAGGTTTACTGTATCCCTCTGACCTTCTTATCGACGATGAAACACAGAAATTGCATCGGAATTAAATACAAAAGGCACTATGCCGACTTAAGTACAAGGAAACTGACTGTTCTTACTGTCTATGCTTTGAACCATTCCTGTGACACTAGTTATAGATTCCAATGCTTCACTTCAGGTATACTGTATACCTCTGACCTTCTTATTGACGATGCAACACATAAATTGCATCGGAATTAAATACAAAAGGCACAATGCCGACTCAAGTACAAGAAGACTGGCTCTTTTTACTGTCTATGTTTTGAACCATTCCTGGGACACTAGTTATAGATTCCGATGCTTGACTTCACGTTTACTGTATCCCTTCGACCTTCCTATTGAAGATGAAACACAGAAATTGCATCGGAATTAAATAGAAAAAGGAAAATGCCGACTTAAGTACAGGAAGACCGACTCTTCTTACTGTCTATGGTTTGAACAATTCCTGTGACACTAGTTATAGATTCCGATGCTTCACTTCAGCTTTACTGTATCCCTCTGACCTTCATATCGACGATGAAACACAGAAATTGCATCGGAATTAAATACAAAAGACACAATTCCGACTGAAGTACAAGAAAACGGACTCTTCTTCCTTTCTATGTTTTGAACCAATCCTGTGGCACTAGTTATGGATTCCGATGCTTCACTTCAGGTTTACTGTATCACTATGACCTTCGTATTGACGATGAAACATAGAAATTGCATCGGAATTAAATAGTAAAGGAACAATGCCGACTTAAGTACAAGAAAACTGACTCTTCTTACTGTCTATGTTTTGAACTATTCCTGTGACACTAGTTATAGATTCCGATGCTTCACTTCAGGTTTACTGTATCCCTCTGACCTGCTTATTGTCGATGAAACACAGAAATTGCATCGGAATTAAATACAAAATGCACAATGCTGACTCAAGTACAAGAAAACTGAGTCTTCTTACTGTCTATGTTTGAACCATTCCTGCGACACTAGTTATAGATTCCGGTGCTTCACTTCAGCTTAACTGTATCCCTTTGAATTTCGTATTGACGATGAAACACAGAAATTGCATCGGAATTAAATACAAAAGGCACAATGCCGACTGAAGTACAAGAAAACTGACTCTTCTTACTGTCTCAGTTTTGAACCATACCTGTGACACTAGTTATTGATTCCGATGCTTCACTTCAGCATTACTGTATCCCTTTGAATTTCTTATTGACGATGAATCACAGAAATTGCATCGGAATTTAATGCAAAATGCACAATGCCGACTTAAGTACAAAAAAACTGACTTTTCTTACTGTCTATGTTTTGAACCAATCCTGTGACACTAGTTATGGATCCCGATTCTTCACTTCAGGTTTACTGTATCCCTCTGACCTTGTTATTGACGATGAAACACAGAAATTGCATCGGAATTAAATACAAAAGGCACACTGCCGACTCAAGTACAAGAAGGCTGGCTCTTCCCACTGTCTATGTTTTCAACCATTCCTGTGACACTAGTTATAGATTCCGATGCTTCACTTCAGGTTTACTGTATCACTCTGACCTTCGTATTGACGATGAAACACAGAAATTGCATCGGAATTATATACAAAAGGCACAATGCCGACTTAAGTACAAGAAAACTGACTCTTCTTACTGTCTATGTTTTGAACCATTCCTGTGACACTAGTTATAGGTTCCGATGCTTCACTTCAGGTTTACTGTATCCCTCTGACCTTGTTATTGACGATGAAACACAGAAATTGCATGGGAATTAAATACAAAATTCACAATGCCGACTCAAGTACAAGAAGACTGGCTCTTCTTACTGTCTATGTTTCGAACCTTTCCTTAAGACCGATTTTAGATTCCGATGCTTCACTTCAGGTTTACTGTATCCGGTGGACCTTCTTATTGACGACGAAACGCAGAAATTGCATCGGAATTGAATACAAAAGGCACAATGCCGACTTAAGTACAAGAAAACTGACTCTTCTTACTGTCTATGTTTGAACCATTCCTGTGAAACTAGTTATAGTTTCCGATGCTTCACTTCAGGTTTACTGTATCCCTCTGACATTCTTATTGACGATGAAACACAGAAATTGCATCGAAATTAAATACAAAAGGCACAATGCCGACCTAAGTACTAGAAAACTGAGTCTTCTTACTGTCTATGTTTTGAACCATTCCTGTGACACTAGTTATAGATTCCGATGCTCCACTTCAGGTTTACTGTATCCCTCTGACCTTCTTATTGTCGATGAAACACAGAAATTGCATCGGAATTAAATACAAAAGGTACAATGCTGACTCAAGTACAAGAAAACTGACTCTTCTTACTGTCTAAGTTTGAACCATTCCTGTGAAACTAGTTATAGATTCAGATACTTCACTTCAGGTTTACTGTATCCCTCTGACCTTCTTATTGACGATGAAACACAGAAATTGCATCGGAATTAAATACAAAAGGCACAATGCCGACTTAAGTACAAGGAAACTGACTTTTCTTACTGTCTATGTTTTGAACCATTCCTGTGAAACTAGTTATAGATTCCAATGCTTCACTTCAGGTATACTGTATACCTCTGACCTTCATATTGACGATGAAACACATAAATAGCATCGGAATTAAATACAAAAGGCACAATGCCGACTCAAGTACAAGAAGACTGGCTCTTTTTACTGTCTATGTTTTGAACCATTCCTGATACACTAGTTATAGATTCCGATGCTTGACTTCACGTTTACTGTATCCCTTCGACCTTCCTATTGAAGATGGAACACAGAAATTGCATCGGAATTAAATAGAAAAAGGAAAATGCCGACTTAAGTACAAGAAGACTGACTCTTCTTACTGTCTATGTTTTGAACCATTCCTGTGACACTAGTTATAGATTCCGATGCTTCACTTCAGGTTTACTGTATCACTCTGACCTTTATATCGACGATGAAACACAGAAATTGCATCGGAATTAAATAGAAAAGGCACAAAGTCGACTTAAGTACGAGAGGACTGACTCTTTCTACTGTCTATGTCTTGAACCATTCCTGTGACACTAGTTATAGATTCCGATGCTTCACTTCAGCTTTACTGTATCCCCCTGACCCTCGTATTGACTATGAAACACGGAAATTGCATCGGAATTAAATATAAAAGGCACAATTCCGATTGAAGAACAAGAAGACTATCTCTTCTTACTGTCTATGTTTTGAACCATTCCTGTGACACTAGTTATAGGTTCCGATGCTTCACTTCAGGTTTACTGTATCCCTCTGACCTACTTATTGTCGATGAAACACAGAAATTGCTTCGGAATTAAATACAAAAGGCACAATGCCGACTCAAGTACAAGAAGACTGGCACTTCTTACTGTCTATGTATTGAACCATTCCTGTGACACTATTTATAGATTCCGATGCTTCACTTCAGGTTTACTGTATCCCTCTGACCTTCTTATTGACGATGAAACATAGAAATTGCATCGGAATTAAATACAAAAAGGCACAATGCCAACCTAAGTACTAGAAAACTGACTCTTCTTACTGACTATGTTTTGAACATTTCCTGTCACACTAGTTATAGATTCCGATGCTATACTTCAGGATTACTGTATCCCTCTGACCTTCTTATTGTCGATGAAACACAGAAATTGCATCGGAATTAAATACAAAATGCACAATGCCGACATAAGTACAAGAAGACTGGCTCTTCTTACTGTCTATGTTTTGTACCATTCCTGAGACACTAGTTATAGATTCCGATGCTTGACTTCAGGTTTACTGTATCCCTCCGACCTTCCTATTCAAGATGAAACACAGAAATTGCATCGGAATTAAATAGAAAAGGCACAATGCCGACATAAGTACAAGAAGACTGACTCTTCTTACTGTCTATGTTTTGAACAATTCCTTTGACACTAGTTATAGATTCCGATGCTTCTGTTCAGGTTTACTGTATCCCTCTGACCTTATATTGACGATGAAACACAGAAATTGCATCGGAATTAAATACAAAAGGCTCAATGCCGACGTAAGTACAAGAGACTGTATCATCTTACTCTATATGCTTTGAACCATTCCTGTGACACTAGTTATAGATTCCGATGCTTCACTTCAGCTTTACTGTATCTCCCTGAATTTCTTATTGACTATGAAACACGGAAATTGCATCGGAATTAAATATAAAAGGCCCAATTCCGATTCAAGAACAAGAAGACTGCCTCTTCTTACTGTCTATGTTTTGAACCATTCCTGTGACACTAGTTATTGATTCCGATGCTTCACTTCAGCTTTACTGTATCACTCTGACCTTCTTTTTGACGATGAAACACAGAAATTGTATCGGAATTATATACAAAAGGCACAATGCCGACTTAAGTACAAGAAAACTGACTCTTCTTACTGTCTATGTTTTGAACCACTCCTGTGACACTAGTTATAGATTCCGATGCTTCACTTCAGGTTTACTGCATCCCTCTGACCTTCTTATTGACGATGAAACATAGAAATTGCATCGGAATTAATTACAACAGGTACAATGCCGACTCAAGTAGAAGAAGACTGGCTCTTCTTACTGTCTATGTTTTAAACCTTTCCTGTAAGACCGGTTTTAGATTCCGATGCTTCACTTCAGGTTTACTGTATCCGGTGGACTTTCTTATTGACGACGAAACGCCGAAATTGCATTGAAATTGAATACAAAAGGCACAATGCCGACTTAAGTTCAAGATAATTGACTCGACTTACTGTCTATGTTTTAAAACCAGTCATGTGACACTAGTTATAGATTCCGATGCTTCACTTCAGGTTTACTGTATCCCTGTGACCTTATTGACGATGAAACACAGAAATTGCATCGGAATTAAATACAAAAGGCACAATTTCGACTTAAGTACTAGAAAACTGACTCTTCTTACTATCTATGTTTTGAAACATTACTGTGACACTAGTTATAGATTCAGAAGCTTCACTTCAGGTTTACTGTATCCCTCTGACCTTCTTATTGACGATGAAACACAGAAATTGCATCGGAATTAAATACAAAAGGCACACTGCCGACTCAAGTACAAGATGGATGGCTCTTCCTTCTGTCTATGTTTTCAACCATTCCTGTGACACTAGTTATAGATTCCGATGCTTCACTTCAGGTTCACTGTATCCCTCTGACCTTCTTATTGTTAATGCAACACAGAAATTGCAACGGAATTAAATACAAACTGCACAATGCCGACTTAAGAACATGACAACTGACTCTTCTTACTGTCTCAGTTTTGAACCATTCCTGTGAGACTAGTTATAGATTCCGATGCTTCACTTCAAGAATACTGTATCCCTCTGACCTTCTTATTGACGATGAAACACAGAAATTGCATCGGAATTAAATAGAAAAGGCACAATGCCGAGTTAAGTACAAGAAAACTGACTCTTTTTACTGTCTAGGTTTGCACCATTCCTGTGACACTAGTTATAGATTCCGATGCTTCACTTCAGCTTTACTGTATCCCCCTGACCCTCGTATTGACTATGAAACACGGAAATTGCATCGGAATTAAATACAAAACGCAAAATGCAAAATTAAGTACAAGAAAACTGACTCTTCTTACTGTCTATGTTTTGAACCATTCCTGTGACACTAGTTATAGATTCCGATGCTTCACTTCAGGTTTACTGTATCCCTCTGACCTTCTTATTGACGATCAAACACAGAATTAGCATCGGAATTCAATACAAAAGCCACAATGCCGACTTAAGTTCAAGATAACTGACTCTACTTACTGTCTATGTTTTGAACCATTCATGTGACACTAGTTATAGATTCCGATGCTTCACTTCAGGTTTACTGTATCCCTCTGACCTTCTTATTGAAGATGAAACATAGAAATTGCTTTGGAAATTAATACAAAATGCACAATGCCGACTTAAGTACCAGAAGACAGACTCCTCTTACTGTCTATGTTTTGAAACATTCCTGTGACACTAGTTATGGATCCCGATGCTTCACTTCATGTTTACTGTATCCCTCTGACCTTCTTATTGACGATGAAACACATAAATTGCATCGGAATTAAATACAAAAGGCTCAATGCCGACTCAACTACAAGAAGACTGGCTCTTCTTACTGTCTATGTTTTGTACCATTCCTGAGACACTAGTTATAGATTCCGATGCTTGACTTCAGGTTTACTGTATCCCTCCGACCTTCCTATTCAAGATGAAACACAGAAATTGCATCGGAATTAAATAGAAAAGGCACAATGCCGACATAAGTACAAGAAGACTGACTCTTCTTACTGTCTATGTTTTGAACAATTCCTTTGACACTAGTTATAGATTCCGATGCTTCTGTTCAGGTTTACTGTATCCCTCTGACCTTATATTGACGATGAAACACAGAAATTGCATCGGAATTAAATACAAAAGGCTCAATGCCGACGTAAGTACAAGAGACTGTATCATCTTACTCTATATGCTTTGTACCATTCCTGTGACACTAGTTATAGATTCCGATGCTTCACTTCAGCTTTACTGTATCTCCCTGAATTTCTTATTGACTATGAAACACGGAAATTGCATCGGAATTAAATATAAAAGGCCCAATTCCGATTCAAGAACAAGAAAACTGCCTCTTCTTACTGTCTATGTTTTGAACCATTCCTGTGACACTAGTTATTGATTCCGATGCTTCACTTCAGCTTTACTGTATCCCTTTGAATTTGTTATTGACGATGAATCACAGAAATTGCATCGGAATTTAATACAAAATGCACAATGCCGACTTAAGTACAAGAAGACTGACTTTTCTTACTGTCTATGTTTTGATCCATTCCTGTGACACTAGTTATGGATCCCGATGCTTCACATCAGGTTTACTGTATCCCTCTGACCTTGTTATTGACGATGAAACACAGAAATTGCATCGGAATTAAATACAAAAGGCACACTGCCGACTCAAGTACAAGAAGGCTGGCTCTTCCTACTGTCTATGTTTTCAACCATTCCTGTGACACTAGTTATAGATTCCGATGCTTCACTTCAGGTTTACTGTATCACTCTGACCTTCTTTTTGACGATGAAACACAGAAATTGTATCGGAATTATATACAAAAGGCACAATGCCGACTTAAGTACAAGAAAACTGACTCTTCTTACTGTCTATCTTTTGAACCACTCCTGTGACACTAGTTATAGATTCCGATGTTTCACTTCAGGTTTACTGTATCCCTCTGACCTTCTTATTGACGATGAAACATAGAAATTGCATCGGAATTAATTACAACAGGTACAATGCCGACTCAAGTAGAAGAAGACTGGCTCTTCTTACTGTCTATGTTTTAAACCTTTCCTGTAAGACCGGTTTTAGATTCCGATGCTTCACTTCAGGTTTACTGTATCCGGTGGACTTTCTTATTGACGACGAAACGCCGAAATTGCATAGAAATTGAATACAAAAGGCACAATGCCGACTTAAGTTCAAGATAATTGACTCGACTTACTGTCTATGTTTTAAAACCAGTCATGTGACACTAGTTATAGATTCCGATGCTTCACTTCAGGTTTACTGTATCCCTGTGACCTTATTGACGATGAAACACAGAAATTGCATCGGAATTAAATACAAAAGGCACAATTTCGACTTAAGTACTAGAAAACTGACTCTTCTTACTATCTATGTTTTGAAACATTACTGTGACACTAGTTATAGATTCCGATGCTTCACTTCAGGTTTACTGTATCCCTCTGACCTTCTTATTGACGATGAAACACAGAAATTGCATCTGAATTAAATACAAAAGGCACACTGCCGACTCAAGTACAAGATGGATGGCTCTTCCTACTGTCTATGTTTTCAACCATTCCTGTGACACTAGTTATAGATTCCGATGCTTCACTTCAGGTTCACTGTATCCCTCTGACCTTCTTATTGACGATGAAACACAGAAATAACATCGGAATTAAATACAAAAGGCACAAGCCGACTTAAGTACAAGAAAACTGACTCTTCTTACTGTCTCAGTTTTGAACCATTCCATTGAGACTAGTTATAGATTCCGATGCTTCACTTCAGGTTTACTGTATCCCTCTGAACTTCTTATTATTGATGAAACACAGAAATTGCATCGGAATTAAATACAAAACGCACAATGCCGAATTAAGTACAAGAAAACTGACTCTTCTTACTGTCTATGTTATGAACCATTCCTGTGACACTAGTTATAGATTCCGATGCTTCACTTCAGGTTTACTGTATCCCTTTGACCTTCTTATTGACGATCAAACACAGATATAGCATCGGAATTAAATACAAAAGCCACAATGCCGACTTAAGTTCAAGATAATTGACTCGACTTACTGTCTATGTTTTAAAACCAGTCATGTGACACTAGTTATAGATTCCGATGCTTCACTTCAGGTTTACTGTATCCCTGTGACCTTATTGACGATGAAACACAGAAATTGCATCGGAATTAAATACAAAAGGCACAATTTCGACTTAAGTACTAGAAAACTGACTCTTCTTACTATCTATGTTTTGAAACATTACTGTGACACTAGTTATAGATTCCGATGCTTCACTTCAGGTTTACTGTATCCCTCTGACCTTCTTATTGACGATGAAACACAGAAATTGCATCGGAATTAAATACAAAAGGCACACTGCCGACTCAAGTACAAGATGGATGGCTCTTCCTACTGTCTATGTTTTCAACCATTCCTGTGACACTAGTTATAGATTCCTATGCTTCACTTCAGGTTCACTGTATCCCTCTGACCTTCTTATTGACGATGAAACACAGAAATAACATCGGAATTAAATACAAAAGGCACAAGCCGACTTAAGTACAAGAAAACTGACTCTTCTTACTGTCTCAGTTTTGAACCATTCCTGTGAGACTAGTTATAGATTCCGATGCTTCACTTCAGGTTTACTGTATCCCTCTGAACATCTTATTATTGATGAAACACAGAAATTGCATCGGAATTAAATACAAAATGCAGAATGCCGACTCAAGTACAAGAAGACTGGCACTTCTTACTGTCTATGTTTCGAACCATTCCTGTGACACTAGTTATACATTCCGATGCTTCACTTCAGGTTTACTGTATCCCTCTGACCTTCTTATTGACGATGAAACACAGAAATTGCATCGGAATTAAATACAAAAGCCACACTGCCGACTCAAGTACAAGATGGATGGCTCTTCCTACTGTCTATGTTTTCAACCATTCCTGTGACACTAGTTATAGATTCCGATGCTTCACTTCAGGTTTACTGTATCACTCTGACCTGCGTATTGACGATGAAACACAGAAATTGCATCGGAATTATATACAAAAGGCACAATGCCGACTTAAGTACAAGAAAACTGACTCTTCTTACTGTCTATGTTTTGAACCATTCTTGTGACACTAGTTAGAGATTCCGATGCTTCACTTCAGGTTTACTGTATCCCTCTGACCTTCTTATTGACGATGAAACACAGAAATTGCATCGGAATTAAATACAAAAGTCACAATGCCGGCTCAAGTACAAGAAGACTGGCTCTTCTTACTGTCTATGTTTTGAACCTTTCCTGTAAGACCGGTTTTACATTCCGATGCTTCACTTCTGGTTTACTGTATCCGGTGGACCTTCTTATTGACGACGAAACGCAAAAATTGCATCGAAATTGAATACAAAAGGCACAATGTCGACTTAAGTACAAGAAAACTGACTCTTCTTACTGTCTCAGTTTTGAACCATTCCTGTGACACTAGTTATAGATTCCGATGCTTCACTTCAGGTTTACTGTATCCCTCTGACCATCTTATTGACGATCAAACACAGAAATAGCATCGGAATTAAATACAAAAGCCACAATGCCGACTTAAGTTCAAGATAATTGACTCTACTTACTGTCATTGTTTTGAACCATTCATGTGACACTAGTTATTGATTCCGATGCTTCACTTCAGGTTTACTGTATCCCTGTGACCTTCTTATTGACGATGAAACACAGAAATTGCATCGGAATTAAATACAAAAGTCGCAATTTCGACTTAAGTACTAGAAAACTGACTCTTCTTACTATCTATGTTTTCAAACATTCCTGTGACACTAGTTATAGATTCCGATGCTTCACTTCAGGTTTACTGTATCCCCCTGACCTCCTTATAGTCGATGAAACACAGAAATTCCATCGGAATGAAATACAAAAGGCACAATGCCGACTCAAGTACAAGAAGACTGGTATTTCTTACAGTCTATGTTTTGAACCATTCCTGTGACACTAGTTATAGATTCCGATGCTTCACTTCAGGTTTACTGTATCCCCCTGACCTTCTTATTGACGATAAAACACAGATATTGCATCGGAATAAAATAAGAAAGGCACAATGCCGACTTAAGTACTAGAAAACTGACTCTTCTTACTGACTATGTTTTGAACCATTCCTGTGACACTAGTTATAGATTCCGATGCTTCACTTCAGATTTACTGTATCCCTCTGACCTTCTTATTGACGATGAAACACAGAAATTGCATCGGAATTAAATACAAAAGGCACAATGCCGACCTAAGTACTAGAAAACTGACTCTTCATACTGACTATGTTTTGAACATTTCCTGTGACACTAGTTATATATTCCGATGCTCCACTTCAGGTTTACTGTATACCTCTCACCTGCTTATTGTCGATGAAACACAGAAATTGCATCGGAATTAAATACAAAAGGCACAATGCTGACTCAAGTACAAGAAAACTGAGTCTTCTTACTGTCTATGTTTGAACCATTCCTGTGACACTAGTTATAGATTCCTATGCTTCACTTGAGGTTTACTGTATCCCTCTGACCTTCTTGTTGACGATGAAACACAGAAATTGCATCGGAATTAAATACAAAAAGCACAATGCCCACTTAAGTACAAGGAAACTGACTCTTCTTACTGTCTATGTTTTGAATCATTCCTGTGACACTAGTTATAGATTCCAATGCTTCACTTCAGGTTTACTGTATACCTCTGACCTTCTTATTGACGATGAAACACTGAAATTGCATCGGAATTAAAGACAAAAAGCAAAAAGGCGACATAAGTACAAGATAACTGACTCTTCTTACTGTCTATGTTTTGAACCATTCCTGTGACACTAGTTATTGATTCCGATGCTTCACTTCAGCTTTACTGTATCCCTTTGAATTTCGTATTGACGATGAAACACAGAAATTGCATCGGAATTAAATACAAAAGGCACAATGCCGACTGAAGTACAAGAAAACTGACACTTCTTACTGTCTATGTTTTGAACCATTCAAGTGACACTAGTTATTGATTCCGATGCTTCACTTCAGCTGTACCGTATCCCTTTGAATTTCTTATTGACGATGAATCACAGAAATTGCATCGGAATTTAATACAAAATGCACAATGCCGACTTAAGTACAAAAAGACTGACTTTTCTTACTGTCTATGTTTTGAACCAATCCTGTGACACTAGTTATGGATCCCGATTCTTCACTTCAGGTTTACTGTATCCCTCTGACCTTGTTATTGACGATGAAACATAGAAATTGCATCGGAATTAAATACAAAAGGCACACTGCCGACTCAAGTACAAGGAGGCTGGCTCTTCCTACTTGTCTATGCTTTCAACCATTCCTGTAACACTAGTTATAGATTCCGATGCTTCACTTCAGGTTTACTGTATCACTATGACCTTCGTATTGACGATGAAACATAGAAATTGCATCGGAATTAAATGGTAAAGGAACAATGCCGACTTAAGTACAAGAAAACTGACTCTTCTTACTGTCTATGTTTTGAACTATTCCTGTGACTCTAGTTATAGATTCCGATGCTTCACTTCAGGTTTACTGTATCCCTCTGACCTTCTTATTGACGATGAAACACAGATATTGCATCGGAATTATATACAAAAGGCACAATACCGACTTAAGTACAAGATAACTGACTCTTCTTACTGTCTATGTTTTGAACCATTCATGTGACTCTAGTTATAGATTACGATGCTTCACTTCAGGTTTACAGTATCCCTCTGACCTTCTTATTGACGATCAAACACAGAAACAGCATCGGAATTAAATACAAAAGCCACAATGCCGACTTAAGTTCAAGATAATTGACTCTACTTACTGTCATTGTTTTGAAACATTCATGTGACACTAGTTATTGATTCCGATGCTTCACTTCAGGTTTACTGTATCCCTGTGACCTTCTTATTGACGATGAAACACAGAAATTGCATCGGAATTAAATACAAAAGTCGCAATTTCGACTTAAGTACTAGAAAACTGACTCTTCTTACTATCTATGTTTTGAAACATTCCTGTGACACTAGTTATAGATTCCGATGCTTCACTTCAGGTTTACTGTATCCCCCTGACCTCCTTATAGTCGATGAAACACAGAAATTCCATCGGAATTAAATACAAAAGGCACAATGCCGACTCAAGTACAAGAAGACTGTTATTTCTTACTGTCTATGTTTTGAACCATTCCTGTGACACTAGTTATAGATTCCGATGCTTCACTTCAGGTTTACTGTATCCCCCTGACCTTCTTATTGACGATAAAACACAGATATTGCATCGGAATAAAATAAGAAAGGCACAATGCCGACTTAAGTACTAGAAAACTGACTCTTCTTACTGACTATGTTTTGAACCATTCCTGTGACACTAGTTATAGATTCCGATGCTTCACTTCAGATTTACTGTATCCCTCTGACCTTCTTATTGACGATGAAACACAGAAATTGCATCGGAATTAAATACAAAAGGCACAATGCCGACCTAAGTACTAGAAAACTGACTCTTCATACTGACTATGTTTTGAACATTTCCTGTGACACTAGTTATAGATTCCGATGCTCCACTTCAGGTTTACTGTATACCTCTCACCTGCTTATTGTCGATGAAACACAGAAATTGCATCGGAATTAAATACAAAAGGCACAATGCTGACTAAAGTACAAGAAAACTGAGTCTTCTTACTGTCTATGTTTGAACCATTCCTGTGACACTAGTTATAGATTCCTATGCTTCACTTGAGGTTTACTGTATCCCTCTGACCTTCTTGTTGACAATGAAACACAGAAATTGCATCGGAATTAAATACAAAAAGCACAATGCGCACTTAAGTACAAGGAAACTGACTCTTCTTACTGTCTATGTTTTGAACCATTCCTGTGACACTAGTTATAGATTCCTATGCTTCACTTCAGGTTTACTGTATACCTCTGACCTTCTTATTGACGATGAAACACTGAAATTGCATCGGAATTAAAGACAAAAAGCAAAAAGGCGACATAAGTACAAGATAACTGACTCTTCTTACTGTCAATGTTTTGAACCATTCCTGTGACACTAGTTATTGATTCCGATGCTTCACTTCAGCTTTACTGTATCCCTTTGAATTTCGTATTGACGATGAAACACAGAAATTGCATCGGAATTAAATACAAAATGCACAATGCCGACTGAAGTACAACAAAACTGACTCTTCTTACTGTCTATGTTTTGAACCATTCATGTGACACTAGTTATTGATTCCGATGCTTCACTTCAGCCGTACTGTATCCCTTTGAATTTCTTATTGACGATGAATCACAGAAATTGCATCGGAATTTAAGACAAAATGCACAATGCCGACTTAAGTACAAAAAGACTGACTTTTCTTACTGTCTATGTTTTGAACCAATCCTGTGACACTAGTTATGGATCCCGATTCTTCACTTCAGGTTTACTGTATCCCTCTGACCTTGTTATTGACGATGAAACACAGAAATTGCATCGGAATTAAATACAAAAGGCACACTGCCGACTCAAGTACAAGGAGGCTGGTTCTTCCTACTTGTCTATGTTTTCAACCATTCCTGTAACACTAGTTATAGATTCCGATGCTTCACTTCAGGTATACTGTATCACTATGACCTTCGTATTGACGATGAAACATAGAAATTGCATCGGAATTAAATGGTAAAGGAACAATGCCGACTTAAGTACAAGAAAACTGACTCTTCTTACTGTCTATGTTTTGAACTATTCCTGTGACTCTAGTTATAGATTCCGATGCTTCACTTCAGGTTTACTGTATCCCTCTGACCTTCTTATTGACGATGAAACACAGAAATTGCATCGGAATTATATACAAAAGGCACAATACCGACTTAAGTACAAGATAACTGACTCTTCTTACTGTCTATGTTTTGAACCATTCATGTGACTCTAGTTATAGATTACGATGCTTCACTTCAGGTTTACTGTATCCCTCTGACCTTCTTATTGACGATCAAACACAGAAACAGCATCGGAATTAAATACAAAAGCCACAGTGCCGACTTAAGTTCAAGATAATTGACTCTACTTACTGTCTATGCTTTGAACCATTCATGTGACACTAGTTATAGATTCCGATGCTTCACTTCAGGTTTACTGTATCCCTGTGACATTCTTATTGACGATGAAACACAGAAATTGCATCGGAATTAAATACAAAAGGCACAATTTCGATTTAAGTACTAGAAAACTGAATCTTCTTACTATCTGTGTTTTGAAACATTCCTGTGACACTAGTTATAGATTCCGATGCTTCACTTCAGGTTTACTGTATCCCCCTGACCTCCTTATTGTCGATGAAACACAGAAATTCCATCGGAATTAAATACAAAAGGCACAACGCTGACTCAAGTACAAGAAAACTGAGTCTTCTTACTGTCTATGTTTGAACCATTCCTGTGACACTAGTTATAGATTCCGATGCTTCACTTCAGGTTTACTGTATCCCTCTGACCTTCTTATTATCGATGAAACACACAAATTGCATCGGAATTAAGTACAAAAAGCACAATGCCCACTTACGTACAAGGAAACTGACTCTTCTTACTGTCTATGTTTTGAACCATTCCTGTGACACTAGTTATAGATTCCAATGCTTCACTTCAGGTTTACTGTATACCTCTGACCTTCTTATTGACGATGAAACACTGAAACTGCATCGGAATTAAAGACAAAAGGCAAATAGGCCACTTAAGTACAAGATAACTGACTCGTCTTACTGTCTATGTTTTTAACCATTCCTGTGACACTAGTTATTTATTCCGATGCTTCACTTCAGCTTTACTGTATCCCTTTGAATTTCGTATTGACGATGAAACACAGAAATTGCATCGGAATTAAATACAAAAGGCACAATGCCGACTGAAGTACATGAAAACTGACTCTTCTTACTGTCTAAGTTTTGAACCAATCCTGTGACACTAGTTATGGATCCCGATTCTTCACTTCAGGTTTACTGTATCCCTCTGACCTTGTTATTGACGATGAAACACAGAAATTGCATCGGAATTAAATACAAAAGGCACACTGCCGACTCAAGTACAAGAAGGCTGGCTCTTCCCACTGTCTATGTTTTCAACCATTCCTGTGACACTAGTTATAGATTCCGATGCTTCTTTTCAGGTTTACTGTATCACTCTGACCTTCGTATTGACGATGAAACACAGAAATTGCATCGGAATTATATACAAAAGGCACAATGCCGACTTAAGTCTAAGAAAACTGACTCTTCTTACTGTCTATGTTTTGAACCATTCCTGTGACACTAGTTATAGGATCCGATGCTTCACTTCAGGTTTACTATATCCCTCTGAGCTTCTTATTGACGATGAAACACAGAAATTGCATCGGAATTAAATACAAAATTCACAATGCCGACTCAAGTACAAGAAGACTGGCTCTTCTTACTGTCTATGTTTTGAACCTTTCCTGTAAGACCGGTTTTAGATTCCGATGCTTCACTTCAGGTTTACTGTATCCGGTGGACATTCTTATTGACGACGAAACGCAGAAATTGCATCGGAATTGAATACAAAAGGCACAATGCCGACTTAAGTACAAGAAAACTGACGCCTCTTACTGTCTATGTTTGAACCATTCCTGTGAAACTAGTTATAGATTCCGATGCTTCACTTCAGGTTTACTGTATCCCTCTGACATTGTTATTGACGATGAAACACAGAAATTGCATCGGAATTAAATACAAAAGGCACAATGCCGACCTAAGTACTAGAAAACTAACTCCTCTTACTGACTATGTTTTGAACAATTCCTGGCACACTAGTTATAGATTCCGATGCTCCACTTCAGGTTTACCGTATCCCTCTGACCTTCTTATCGACGATGAAACACAGAAATTGCATCGGAATTAAATACAAAAGGCACTATGCCGACTCAAGTACAAGAAGACTGGCTCTTTTTACTGTCTATGTTTTGAACCATTCCTGGGACACTAGTTATAGATTCCGATGCTTGACTTCACGTTTACTGTATCCCTTCGACCTTCCTATTGAAGATGAAACACAGAAATTGCATCGGAATTAAATAGAAAAAGGAAAATGCCGACTTAAGTACAAGAAGACTGACTCTTCTTACTGTCTATGGTTTGAACAATTCCTGTGACACTAGTTATAGATTCCGATGCTTCACTTCAGCTTTACTGTATCCCTCTGACCTTCATATCGACGATGAAACACAGAAATTGCATCGGAATTAAATACAAAAGGCACAATGCCGACTGAAGTACAAGAAAACGGACTCTTCTTCCTTTCTATGTTTTGAACCAATCCTGTGGCACTAGTTATAGATTCCGATGCTTCACTTCAGGTTTACTGTATCACTATGACCTTCGTATTGACGATGAAACATAGAAATTGCATCGGAATTAAATAGTAAAGGAACAATGCCGACTTAAGTACAAGAAAACTGACTCTTCTTACTGTCTATGTTTTGAACTATTCCTGTGACACTAGTTATAGATTCCGTTGCTTCACTTCAGGTTTACTGTATCCCTCTGACCTGCTTATTGTCGATGAAACACAGAAATTGCATCGGAATTAAATACAAAATGCACAATGCTGACTCAAGTACAAGAAAACTGAGTCTTCTTACTGTCTATGTTTGAACCATTCCTGCGACACTAGTTATAGATTCCGATGCTTCACTTCAGCTTTACTGTATCCCTTTGAATTTCGTATTGACGATGAAACACAGAAATTGCATCGGAATTAAATACAAAAGGCACAATGCCGACTGAAGTACAAGAAAACTGACTCTTCTTACTGTCTCAGTTTTGAACCATTCCTGTGACACTAGTTATTGATTCCGATGCTTCACTTCAGCATTACTGTATCCCTTTGAATTTCTTATTGACGATGAATCACAGAAATTGCATCGGAATTTAATGCAAAATGCACAATGCCGACTTAAGTACAAAAAAACTGACTTTTCTTACTGTCTATGTTTTGAACCAATCCTGTGACACTAGTTATGGATCCCGATTCTTCACTTCAGGTTTACTGTATCCCTCTGACCTTGTTATTGACGATGAAACACAGAAATTGCATCGGAATTAAATACAAAAGGCACACTGCCGACTCAAGTACAAGAAGGCTGGCTCTTCCCACTGTCTATGTTTTCAACCATTCCTGTGACACTAGTTATAGATTCCGATGCTTCACTTCAGGTTTACTGTATCACTCTGACCTTCGTATTGACGATGAAACACAGAAATTGCATCGGAATTATATACAAAAGGCACAATGCCGGCTTAAGTACAAGAAAACTGACTCTTCTTACTGTCTATGTTTTGAACCATTCCTGTGACACTAGTTATAGGTTCCGATGCTTCACTTCAGGTTTACTGTATCCCTCTGACCTTGTTATTGACGATGAAACACAGAAATTGCATGGGAATTAAATACAAAATTCACAATGCCGACTCAAGTACAAGAAGACTGGCTCTTCTTACTGTCTATGTTTCGAACCTTTCCTTAAGACCGATTTTAGATTCCGATGCTTCACTTCAGGTTTACTGTATCCGGTGGACCTTCTTATTGACGACGAAACGCAGAAATTGCATCGGAATTGAATACAAAAGGCACAATGCCGACTTAAGTACAAGAAAACTGACTCTTCTTACTGTCTATGTTTGAACCATTCCTGTGAAACTAGTTATAGTTTCCGATGCTTCACTTCAGGTTTACTGTATCCCTCTGACATTCTTATTGACGATGAAACACAGAAATTGCATCGGAATTAAATACAAAAGGCACAATGCCGACCTAAGTACTAGAAAACTGAGTCTTCTTACTGACTATGTTTTGAACATTTCCTGTAACACTAGTTATAGATTCCGATGCTCCACTTCAGGTTTACTGTATCCCTCTGACCTTCTTATTGACGATGAAACACATAAATTGCATCGGAATTAAATACAAAAGGCACAATGCCGACTCAAGTACAAGAAGACTGGCTCTTTTTACTGTCTATGTTTTGAACCATTCCTGATACACTAGTTATAGATTCCGATGCTTGACTTCACGTTTACTGTATCCCTTCGACCTTCCTATTGAAGATGGAACACAGAAATTGCATCGGAATTAAATAGAAAAAGGAAAATGCCGACTTAAGTACAAGAAGACTGACTCTTCTTACTGTCTACGTTTTGAACCATTCCTGTGACACTAGTTATAGATTCCGATGCTTCACTTCAGGTTTACTGTATCACTCTGACCTTTATATCGACGATGAAACACAGAAATTGCATCGGAATTAAATACAAAAGGCACAATGCCGACTTAAGTACAAGAAAACGGACTCTTCTTTCTGTCTATGTTTTGAACCAAACCTGTGGCACTAGTTATAGATTTCGATGATTCACTTCAGGTTTACTGTATCCCTCTGACCTTCTTATTGACGATGAAACACAGAAATTGCATCGGAATTATATACAAAAGGCACAATGCCGACTTATGTACAAGAAAACTGACTCTTCTTACTGTCTATGTTTTGAACCATTCCTGTGACACTAATTATAAATTCCGATGCTTCAGTTCAGGTTTATTGAATCCCTCTGACCTTGTATTGACGATGATGCACAGAAATTGCATTGGAATTAAATACAAAAGGATCAATGCCGTCTTAAGTACAAGACGACTGTATCGTCTTACTCTCTATGTTATGAACCATTCCTGTGATACTAGTTATAGATTGCGATGCTTCACTTCAGCTTTACTTTATCCCCCTGACCTTCTTATTGACTATGAAACACGGGAATTGCATCGGAATTAAATATAAAAGGCACAATTCCGATTCAAGCACAAGAAGACTGGCTCTTCTAACTGTCTATGTTTTGAACCATTCCTGTGACACTAGTTATAGATTCCGATGCTTCACTTCAGGTTTACTGTATCCCTCTGACCTTCTTATTGACGATGAAACACAGAAATTGCATCGGAATTAAAGACAAAAGGCAAAAAGCCGACTTAAGTACAAGATAACTGACACTTCTTACTGTCTATGTTTTGAACAATTCCTGTGACACTAGTTATACATTCCGATGCTTCACATTAGGTTTACTGTATCCCTTTGACCTTCTTATTGACGATGAAACACAGAAATTGTATCGGAATTAAATACAAAAGGCTCAATGCCGACTTAAATACAAAAATACTTACTCTTCTTACTGTTTATGTTTTGAATCATTCCTGTGACACTAGTTATAAATTCCGTTGCTTCACTTCAGGTTTACTGTATCCCTCTGACCTTCTTATTGACGATGAAATACAGAAATTGCATCGGAATTAAATACAAAAATCACAATGCCGACTTAAGTACAAGAAAACTGACTCTTCTTACTGTCTATGTTTTGAACCATTCCTGTGACACTAGTTATAGATTCAGATGCTTCACTTCAGGTTTACTGTATCTCTCTGCCCTTCTTATTGACGATGAAACACAGAAATTGCATCGGAATTAAATACAAAAGGCACAATGCCGACTTAAGTACAAGAAAACTGACTCTTCTTACTGTCTATGTTTTGAACCATTCCTGTGACACTAGTTATAGATTCCGATGCTTCACTTCAGGTTTACTGTATCCCTCTGACCTTCTTATTGACGATGAAACACAGAAATTGCATCGGAATTATATACAAAAAGAACAATGCCGACTCAAGTACAAGAAGACTGGCTCTTCTTACTGTCTACGTTTTGAACGTTTCCTGTGAGCCCGGTTTTAGATTCCGATGCTTCACTTCAGGTTTACTGTATCCCTTGGACATTCTTGCTGACAACGAAACACAGAAATAGCATCGTAATTAAATACAATAGGCACAATGACGGCTTAACCACAACAAAACTGACTCTTCTTACTATCGATGTTTGAACCATTCCTATGACATTAGTTGAAGATTCCGATGCTTAACTTCAGGTTTACTGTATCCCTCTGACCTCCTTATTGACGATGAAACACAGAAATTGCATCGGAATTAAATACAAACGGCACAATGCCGAATTAAGTACAAGGAAACTGACTCTTCTTACTGTCTATGTTTTGAACCATTCCTGTGACACTAGTTATAGATTCCGATGCTTCACTTCACGTTTACTGTATCCCTCTGACCTTCTTATTGACGATAAAATACAGAAATTTCAACGGAATTTCATACAAAAGGCACAATGCCGACTCAAGTACAAGAAGACTGGCTCTTATAACTGTCTATGTTTTGAACCTTTCCTGTGAGACCGGTTTTAGATTTCGATGCTTCATTTCAGGTTTACTGTATCCCTCTGACCCTCTTAATGACGATGAAACATAGAAATTGCATCCGGATAAAATACAAAATGCACAATGCCGACTTAAGTACAAGAAACGGACTCTTCTTACTGGCTATGTTTTGAACGTTTCCTGTGACACTAGTTAGAGATAACGATGCTTCACTTCAGGTTTACTGTATCCCTCTGACCTTCTTATTGACGATGAAACACTGTAATTGCATTGGAATTAAATACAAAAGGCACAATGCCGACTCAAGTACAAGAAGACTGGCTCTTCTTACTGTCTATGTTTTGAACCATTCCTGTGACACTAGTTATAGATTCCGAGGCATCACTTCAGGTTTACTGTATCCCTCTGACCTTCTTATTGTCGATGAAACACAGATATTGCATCGGAAATAAATACAAAAGTCACAATGAAGACTCAAGTATAAGAAGACAGGCTCTTCTTACTGTCTATGTTTTGAACCTTTCCTGTGAGACCGGTTATAGATTCCGTTGCTTCACTTCAGGTTTACTGTATCCGGTGGACCTTCTTATTGAAGACGAAAAGCAGAAATTGCATCGGAATTAAATACAATAGGCACAATGCCGAATTAAGTACAAGAAAACTGACTCTTCTTACTGTCTACGTTTGAACCATTCCTGTGACACTAGTTATATATTCCGATGCTTCACTTCAGGTTTACTGTATCCCTCTGACCTCCTTATTGACGATGAAACACAGAAATTGCATCGGAATTAAAATCAAAATGCACAATGCCGAATTAAGTACAAGAAAACTGACTCTTCTTACTGTCTATGTTTTGAACCATTCCTGTGACACTAGTTTTAGATTCCGATGTTTCTCTTCAGGTTTACTGTATCCCTCTGACCTTCTTGTTGACGATAAAAAAACAGAAATAGCATCGGAATTAAATACAAAAGGCACAATGGCGACTCAAGTACAAGAAGACTTGCTCTTCTTACTGTCTATGTTTTGAACCTTTCCTGTGAGACCGGTATTAGATACCGATGCTTAACTTCAGGTTTACTGTATCACTCTGATCTTGTTATTGACGATGAAACATAAAAATTGCATCGGGATTAAACTAAAAATGCACAATGGCGACTTAAGTACAAGAAAACGGACTCTTCTTACTGTCTATGTTTTGAACCACTCCTGTGAAACTAGTCATAGATTCCGATGCTTCACTTCAGTTTACTGTATTCCTCTGACCTTCTTATTGACGATGAAACACAGAAATTGCATCGGAAATAAATACAAAAGGCACAATGCTGACTCAAGTACAAGAAAACTGACTCTTTTTACTGTCTATGTTTGGACCATTCCTGTGACACTAGTTATAGATTCCAATCCTTCACTTCAGGTTTACTGTATACCTCTGACCTTCTTATTGACGATGAAACACATAACTTGCATCGGAATTAAATACAAAAGGCTCAATGCCGACTTAAGTACAAAAATACTTACTCTTCTTACTGTTTATGTTTTGAACCATTCCTGTGACACTAGTTATAAATTCCGTTGCTTCACTTCAGGTTTACTGTATCCCTCTGACCTTCTTATTGACGATGGAATACAGAAATTGCATCGGAATTAAATACAAAAATCACAATGCCGACTTAAGTACAAGAAAACTGACTCTTCTTACTGTCTATGTTTTGAACCATTCCTGTGACACTAGTTATAGATTCAGATGCTTCACTTCAGGTTTACTGTATCTCTCTGACCTTCTTATTGACGATGAGACACAGAAATTGCATCGGAATTAAATACAAAGGGCACAATGCCGACTTAAGTACAAGAAAACAGACTCCACTTACTGTCTATGTTTTGAACCATTCCTGTGACACTAGTTATAGATTCCGATGCTTCACTTCAGGTTTACTGTATCCCTCTGACCTTCTTATTGACGATGAAACACAGAAATTGCATCGGAATTATATACAAAAAGAACAATGCCGACTCAAGTACAAGAAGACTGGCTCTTCTTACTGTCTATGTATTGAACCATTCCTGTGACACTAGTTATAGATTCCGATGCTTAACTTCAGGTTTACTGTATCCCTCTGACCTCCTTATTGACGATGAAACACAGGAATTGCATCGGAATTAAATACAAACGGCACAATGCCGAATTAAGTACAAGGAAACTGACTCTTCTTACTGTCTATGTTTTGAACCATTCCTGTGACACTAGTTATAGATTCCGATGCTTCACTTCACGTTTACTGTATCCCTCTGACCTTCTTATTGACGATAAAATACAGAAATTTCAACGGAATTTCATACAAAAGGCACAATGCCGACTCAAGTACAAGAAGACTGGCTCTTATAACTGTCTATGTTTTGAACCTTTCCTGTGAGACCGGTTTTAGATTTCGATGCTTCATTTCAGGTTTACTGTATCCCTCTGACCCTCTTAATGACGATGAAACATAGAAATTGCATCCGGATAAAATACAAAATGCACAATGCCGACTTAAGTACAAGAAACGGACTCTTCTTACTGTCTATGTTTTGAACGTTTCCTGTGACACTAGTTAGAGATAACGATGCTTCACTTCAGGTTTACTGTATCCCTCTGACCTTCTTGTTGACGATGAAACACAGAAAGTGCATCGGAATTAAACTCAAAAGGCACAATGCCGACTTAAGTACAAGAAAACGGACTCTTCTTACTGTCTATGTATTGAACCATTCGTGTGACACTATTTATAGATTCCGATGCTTCACTTCAGGTTTACTGTATCCCTCTGACCTTCTTATTGACGATGAAACACTGTAATTGCATTGGAATTAAATACAAGAGGCACAATGCCGACTCAAGTACAAGAAGACTGGCTCTTCTTACTGTCTATGTTTTGAACCATTCCTGTGACACTAGTTATAGATTCCGAGGCATCACTTCAGGTTTACTGTATCCCTCTGACCTTCATATTGTCGATGAAACACAGATATTGCATCGGAAATAAATACAAAAGTCACAATGAAGACCCAAGTATAAGAAGACATGCTCTTCTTACTGTCTATGTTTTGAACCTTTCCTGTGAGACCGGTTATAGATTCCGTAGCTTCACTTCAGGTTTACTGTATCCGGTGGACCTTCTTATTGAAGACGAAAAGCAGATATTGCATCGGAATTAAATACAATAGGCACAATGCCGAATTAAGTTCAAGAAAACTGACTCTTCTTACTGTCTACGTTTGAACCATTCCTGTGACACTAGTTATATATTCCGATGCTTCACTTCAGGTTTACTGTATCCCTCTGACCTCCTTATTGACGATGAAACACAGAATTTGCATCGGAATTAAAAACAAAATGCACAATGCCGAATTAAGTACAAGAAAACTGACTCTTCTTACTGTCTGTGTTTTGAACCATTCCTGTGACACTAGTTTTAGATTCCGATGTTTCTCTTCAGGTTTACTGTATCCCTCTGACCTTCTTGTTGACGATAAAAAACAGAAATAGCATCGGAATTAAATACAAAAGGCACAATGGCGACTCAAGTACAAGAAGACTGGCTCTTCTTACTGTCTATGTTTTGAACCTTTCCTGTGAGACCGGTATTAGATACCGATGCTTAACTTCAGGTGTACTGTATCACTCTGATCTTGTTATTGACGATGAAGCATAAAAATTGCATCGGGATTAACCTAAAAATGCACAATGCCGACTTAAGTACAAGAAAACGGACTCTTCTTACTGTCTATGTTTTGAACCACTCCTGTGTAACTAGTCATAGATTCCGATGCTTCACTTCAGTTTACTGTATTCCTCTGACCTTCTTATTGACGATGAAACACAGAAATTGCATCGGAATTAAATACAAAAGGCACAATGCTGACTCAAGTACAAAAAAACTGACTTTTTACTGTCTATGTTTGAACCATTCCTGTGACACTAGTTATAGATTCCAATCCTTCACTTCAGGTTTACTGTATACCTCTGACCTTCTTATTGACGATGAAACACATAAATTGCATCGGAATTAAATACAAAAGGCACAATACCGACTTAAGAACAAGAAAACTGACTCTTCTTACTGTCTGTGTTTTGAACCATTCCTGTGACACTAGTTTTAGATTCCGATGTTTCTCTTCAGGTTTACTGTATCCCTCTGACCTTCTTGTTGACGATAAAAAACAGAAATTGCATCGGAATTAAATACAAAAGGCACAATACCGACTTAAGAACAAGAAAACTGACTCTTCCTACTGTCTATGTTTTGAACCACTCCTGTGAAACTAGTCATAGATTCCGATGCTTCACTTCAGGTTTACTGTATCCCTCTGACTTCTTATTGACGGTGAAACACAGAAATTGCATCTTAATTAAATACAAAAGGCAAAATGCCGACTTAAGTACAAGAAGACTGACTCCTCTTACTGTCTATGGTTTGAACCATTCCTGTGAAACTAGTTATAGATTCACATGCTGCACTTCAGGTATACTGTATTCAGCTTACCTTCTTATTGATGATGAAGCACAGAAATTGCATCGGAGTTAAATACAAAAGGCACAACGCCGAAATTAGTACAAGAAGACGGACTCTTCTTACTGCCTATGTTTTGAACCGTTCCTGTGACACTACTTATAGATTCCGATGCTTCACTTAAGATACTTTATCCCTCTGACCTTCTTATTGACGATGAAACACAGAAATTGCATCGGAATTAAATACAAAAGGCACAATGCCAACTCAAGTACGAGAAGACTGGCTCTTCTTACTGTCTATGATTTGAACCATTCCTGTGACACTAGTTATAAAATCCGATGCTTCTCTTCAGGTTTACTGTGTCCCTCTGACCTTCTTATAGACGATGAAATACAGAAATTGCATCGGAATTATATACAAAAGCACAATGCCAACTTAACTACAAGAAGACTGACTCTTCTTACTGTCTACGTTTGAACCATTCCTATGACACTAGTTAAAGATTCCGATGCTTCACTTCAGGTTTACTGTATTCCTCTGACCTTCTTATTGACGATGAAACACAGAAATTGCATCGGAATTAAATACAAAAGACACAATGCCCACTTAAGTACAAGAAAACTGACTCTTCTTACTGTCTATGTTTTGAACCATTCCTGTGACCCTAGTTATATATTCCAATGCTTCACTTCAAGCTTACTGTATGCCTCTGACCTTCTTATTGCCGATGAAACACAGAAATTGCATCGGAAATAAATACAAAAGGCACATTGCCGACTTAAGTACAAGAAAACTGACTCTTCTTACTTTCTATGATTTGAACCATTTCTATGACACTAGTTATAGATTCCAATGCTTCACTTCAGGTTTACTGTATCCCTCTGACTTTCTTATTGACGTTGAAACACAGAAATTGCATCGGAATTAAATACAAAAGGCACAATGCCGTCTCAAGTACAAGAAGACTGGCACTTCATACTGTCTATGTTTTAAACCATTCCTGTGACACTAGTTATAGATTCCGATGCTTCATTTCGGATTTACTGTATCCCTCTGACCATCGTATTGACGATGAAACATAGAAATTGCATCGGAATTAAATACAAAAGGCACAATGCCGTCTTAAGTACAGGAAAACTGACACTTCTTACTGTCCATGTTTTGAACCATTCTTGTGACACTAGTTATCGATTCCGATGCTCCACTTCAGGTTTACTGTATCCCTCTGACTTTCTTAATGACGATGAAACACAGAAATTGCATCGGAATTAAATACAAAAGGCACAATGCCGACTTAAGTACCAGAAGACTGACTTTTCTTACTGTCTACGGTTTGAACAATTCCTATGACACTAGTTATAGATTCAGATGCTGCACTTCTGGTATACTGCATCCAGCTGACCTTCTTATTGACGATGAAACACAGAAATTGCATCGGAATTATATACAAAAGGCACAATGCCGATATAAGTACAAGAAGACTGACTCTTCTTACTGTCTACGTTTTGAACCATTCCTGTGACACTAGTTATAGATTCCGATGCTTCACTTCAGCTTTACTGAATCCCTCTGACCTTCTTATTGACGATGAAACATAGAAATTGCATCTTAATTAAATACAAAAGGCACAAAGCCGACTTAAGTACAAGAAGACTGGCTTTTCTTACTGTCTATGGTTTGAACCTTTCCTGTGACACTAGTTATAGATTCAGATGCTGCACTTCTGGTATACTGCATCCAGCTGACCTTCTTATTGACGATGAAACACAGAAATTGCATCGGAACTAAATACAAAAGGCACAATGCCAACTCAAGTACAAGAAGACTGGCTCTTCTTACTGTCTATGTTTTGAACCATTCCTGTGACACTAGTTATAGATTCCGATGCTTCACTTCAGTTTCACTGTATCCCTCTGACCTTCTTATTGACGATGAAACACAGAAATTGCATTGGAATTAAATACAAAAGGCACAATGCCGGCTCAATTACAAGAAGACTGGCTCTTCTTACTGTCTATGTTTTGAACATTTCCTATAACACTAGTTATAGATTCCGATGCTCCACTTCCGGTTTACTGTATCCCTCTGACCTTCTTATTGTCGATGAAACACAGAAATTGCATCGGAATTAAATTCAAAAGGCACAATGCTGACTCAAGTACAAGAAAACTGACTCTTTTTACTGTCTATGTTTGAACCATTCCTGTGACGCTAGTTATAGATTCCAATCCTTCACTTCAGGTTTACTGTATACCTCTGACCTTCTTATTGACGATGAAACACATAAATTGCATCGGAATTAAATACAAAAGGCACAATGCCGACTTAAGTACAAGGAAACTGACTCTTCTTACTGTCTATGCTTTGAAACATTCCTGTGACGCTAGTTATAGATTCCAATGCTTCACTTCAGGTTTACTGTATACCTCTGACCTTCTTATTGACGATGAAACACTGAAATTGCATCGGAATTAAAGACAAAAGGAAAATGCCGACTTAAGTAGAAGATAACTGACTCTTCTTACTGTCTATGTTTTGAACCATTCCTGTGACACTAGTTATTGATTCCGATGCTTCACTTCAGCTTTACTGTATCCCTTTGAATTTATTATTGACGATGAAACACAGAAATTGCTTCGGAATTAAATACAGAACGCACAATGCCGACTGAAGTACAAGAAAACTGACTCTACTTACTGTCTATGTTTTGAAACATTCCTGTGACGCTAGTTATAGATTCCAATGCTTCACTTCAGGTTTACTGTATACCTCTGACCTTCTTATTGACGATGAAATACTGAAATTGCATCGGAATTAAAGACAAAAGGAAAATGCCGACTTAAGTACAAGAAGACTGACTTTTCTTACTGTCTATGTTTTGAACCATTCCTGTGACACTAGTTATGGATCCCGATGCTTCACTTCAGGTTTACTGTATCCCTCTGACCTTGTTATTGACGATGAAACACAGAAATTGCATCGGAATTAAATACAAAAGGCACACTGCCGACTCAGGTACAAGAAGCCTGGCTCTTCCTACTGTCTATGTTTTCAACCATTCCTGTGACACTAGTTATAGATTCCGATGTTTAACTTCAGGTTTACTGTATCACTCTGACCTTCGTATTGACAATGAATCATAGAAATTGCATCGGAATTACATACAAAAGGCACAATGCCGACTTAAGTACAAGTTAACTGACTCTCCTTACTGTCTATGTTTTGAACCAATCCTGTGACACTAGTTATATATTCCGATGTTTCACTTCAAGCTTACTGTATCCCTCTGACCTTCTTATTGACGATGAAACACAGAAATTGCATCGGAATTAAATACAAAAGGCACAATGCCGACTTAAGTACAAGAAGACTGACTCTTCTTACTGTTTATGTTTTGAACCATTCCTGTGACACTAGTTATAGATTTCGATTCTTCACTTCCGGTTTACTGAGTCCCGCTGACCTTCTTATTGACGATGAAACACAGAAATTGCATCGGAGTTAAATACAAAAGGCACAATGCCGTCTTAAGTACAAGAAATCTGACTCCTCTTACCGTCTATGTTTTGAACCATTCCTGTGTCACTAGTTATAGATTCCGATGCTTCACTTCAGTTTTACTGTATAACTCTGACCTTCTTACTGACGATGAAACACAGAAATTGCATCGGAATTAAATACAAAAGGCACAATGCCGACTCTAGTACAAGAAGACTGGCTCTTCTTACTGTCTATGTTTTGAACCTTTCCTGTGAGTCCGGTTATAGATTCCGATGCTTCACTTCAGGTTTACTGTATCCGGTGGACCTTCTTATTGACGACGAAAAGCAGAAATTGCATCGGAATTAAATACAATAGGCACAATGCCGACTTAAGTACAAGAAAACTGACTTTTCTTACTGTCTACGTTTGAACCATTAATGTGACACTAGTTATATATTACGATGCTTCTCTTCAGGTTTACTGTATCCCTCTGACCTCCTTCTTGACGATGTAACACAGAAATTGCTTCAAAATTAAATACAAAAGGCACAATGCCAAATAAAGTACTAGAAAACTGACAATTCTTTCTGTCTGTGCTTTGAACCATTCCTGTGACACTAGTTTTAGATTCCGATGTTTCTCTTCAGGTTTACTGTATCCCTCTGTCCTTCTTGTTGACGATAAAAAACAGAAATAGCGTCGGAATTAAATACAAAAGGCACAATGGCGACTCAAGTACAAGAAGACTGGCTCTTCTTACTGTCTATGTTTTGAACCTTTCCTGTGAGACCGGTATTAGATTCCGATGCTTAACTTCAGGTTTACTGTATCACTCTGATCTTGTTATTGACGATGAAACATAAAAATTGCATCGGGATTAAACTAAAAATGCACAATGCCGACTTAAGTACAAGAAAACGGACTCTTCTTACTGTCTATGTTTTGAACCATTCCTGTGACAGTAGTTATAGATTCCGATGCTTGACTTCAGGTTTACTGTATCCCTCCGACCTTCCTATTGAAGATGAAACACAGAAATTGCATCGGATTTAAATACAAAAGGCACAATGCCGACTTAAGTACAAGAAGACTGACTCTTCTTACTGTCTATGTTTTGAACAATTCCTGTGACACTAGTTATAGATTCCGATGCTTCACTTCAGGTTTACTGTATCCCTCTGACCTTCTTATCGACGATGAAACACAGAAACTGCAACGGAATTAAATACAAAAGGCACCATGCCGACTTAAGTACAAGAAAACGGACTCTTCTTTCTGTCTATGTTTTGAACCAATCCTGTGACAGTAGTTACAGATTGCGATGCTTCACTTCAGCTTTACTGTATCCCCCTGACCTTCTTGTTCACTATGTAACACGGAAATTGCATCGGAATTAAATATAAAAGGCACAATTCCGATTCAAGAACAAGAAGACTGCCTCTTCTTACTGTCTATGTTTTGAACCATTCCTGTGACACTAGTTATAGATTCCGATGCTTCACTTCAGGTTTACTGTATCCCTCTGACCTCCATATGCTCGATGAAACACAGAAATTGCATCGGAATTAAATACAAAAGGCACAATGCCGACTCAAGTACAAGAAGACAACCACTTCTTACTGTCTATGTTTTGAACCATTCCTGTGACACTAGTTATAGATTCCGATGCTTACCTTCAGGTTTACTGTATCCCTCTGACCTTCTTATTGACGATGAAACACAGAAATTGCATCGGAATTAAACAAAAAAGGCACAATTCCGACCTAAGTACTCGAAAACTGACTCTTCTTACTGACTGTGTTTTGAACATTTCCTGTAACACTAGTTATAGATTCCGATGCTCCACTTCAGGTTTACTGTATCCCTCTGACCTTCTTATTGTCGATGAAACACAGAAATTGCATCGGAATTAAATACAAAAGGCACAATGCTGACTCAAGTACAAGGAAACTGACTCTTCTTACTGTCTATGTTTGAACCATTCCTGAGAAACTAGTTATAGATTCCGATGTTTCACTTCAGGTTTACTGTATACGTATGACCTTCTTATTGACGATGAAACACAGAAATTGCATCGGAATAAAATACAAAAGGCACAATGCCGACTTAAGTACAAGGAAACTGACTCTTCTTACTGTCTATGTTTTGAACCATTCCTGTGACGCTAGTTATAGATTCCAATGCTTCACTTCAGGTTTACTGTATACCTCTGACCTTCTTATTGACGATGAAACACTGAAATTGCATCGGAATTGAAGACAAAATGCAAAATGCCGACTTAAGTACAAGATAACTGACTCTTCTTACTGTCTATGTTTTGAACCATTCCTGTGACACTAGTTATTGATTCCGATGCTTCACTTCAGCTTTACTGTATCCCTTTGAATTTCTTATTGACGATGAAACACAGAAATTGCTTCGGAATTAAATACAGAACGCACAATGCCGACTGAAGTACAAGAAAACTGACTCTACTTACTGTCTATGTTTTGAACCATTCCTGTGACACTAGTTATTGATTCGGATGCTTCACTTCAGCTTTACTGTATCCCTTTGAATTTCTTATTGACGATTAATCACAGAAATTGCATCGGAATTTAATACAAAATGCACAATGCCGACTTTAGTACAAGAAGTCTGACTTTTCTTACTGTCTATGTTTTGAACCATTCCTGTGACACTAGTTATGGATCCCGATGCTTCACTTCAGGTATACTGTATCCCTCTGACCTTGTTATTGACGATGAAACACAGAAATTGCATCGGAATTGTTTACAAAAGGCACACTGCCGACTCAAGTACAAGAAGGCTGGCTCTTCCTACTGTCTATGTTTTCAACCATTCCTGTGACACTAGTTATAGATTCCGATGCTTCACTTCAGGTTTACTGTATCACTCTGACCTTCGTATTGACGATGAAACACAGAAATTGCATCGTAATTATATACAAAGGGCACAATGCCGACTTAAGTACAAGAAAACTGACTCTTCTTACTGCCTATGGCTTTAACCATTCCTGTGACACTAGTTACAGATTCCGATGCTTCACTTCAGGTTTACTGTATCCCTCTGACCTTCTTATTGACGATGAAACACAGAAATTGCATCGGAATTAAATACAAAGGCACAATGCCGACTTAAGTACAAGATAACTGACTCTCCTTACTGTCTATGTTTTGAACCAATCCTGTGACTCTAGTTATATATTCCGATGCTTCACTTCAAGCTTACTGTATCCCTCTGACCTTCTTATAGACGATGAAACACAGAAATTGCATCGGAATTAAATACAAAACGCACAATGCCGACTTAAGTACAAGAAGACTGACTCTTCTTACTGTCTATGTTTTGAACCATTCCTGTGACACTAGTTATAGATTCCGATTCTTCACTTCAGGTGTACTGAGTCCCGCTGACCGTCTTATTGACGATGAAACACAGAAATTGCATCGGAGTTAAATACAAAAGGCACAATGCCGTCTTAAGTACAAGAAATCTGACTCCTCTTACCGTCTATGTTTTGAACCATTCCTGTGTCACTAGTTATAGATTCCGAAGCTTCACTTCAGGTTTACTGTATCCCTCTGACCTTCTTATTGACGATGAAACACAGAAATTGCATCGGAATTAAATACAAAAGGCACAATGCCGACTCAAGTACAAGAAGACTGGCTCTTCTTACTGTCTATCTTTTGAACCTTTCCTGTGAGTCCGGTTATAGGTTCCGATGCTTCACTTCAGGTTTACTGTATCCGGTGGGCCTTCTTATTGACGACGAAAAGCTGAAATTGCATCGGAATTAAATACAATAGGCACAATGCCGACTTAAGTACAAGAAAACTGACTCTTCTTACTGTCTACGTTTGAATCATTAATGTGACACTAGTTATAGATTACGATGCTTCTCTTCAGGTTTACTGTATCCCTCTGACCTCCTTCTTAACTCATGTAACACAGAAATTGCTTCAGAATTAAATACAAAAGGCACAATGCCGAATTATGTACAAGAAAACTGACTCTTCTTACTGTCTGTGTTTTGAACCATTCCTGTGGCACTAGTTTTAGATTCCGATGTTTCTCTTCAGGTTTACTGTATCCCTCTGACCTTCTTGTTGACGATAAAAAACAGAAATAGCATCGGAATTAAATACAAAAGGCACAAAGGCGACTCAAGTACAAGAAGACTGGCTCATCTTACTGTCTATGTTTTGAACCTTTCCTGTGAGACCGGTATTAGATTCCGATGCTTAACTTCAGGTTTACTGTATCACTCTGATCTTGTTATTGACGATGAAACATAAAAATTGCATAGGGATTAAACTAAAAATGCACAATGCCGACTTAAGTACAAGAAAACGGACTCTTCTTACTGTCTATGTTTTGAACCATTCCTGTGACAGTAGTTTTAGATTCCGATGCTTCACTTCAGGTTTACTGTATCCCTCTGACCTTGTTATTGACGATGAAACACAGAAATTGCATCGGAATTAAATACAAAAGGCACAATGCCGACTCAAGTACAAGAAGACTGACTCTTCTTGCTGTCTATGCTTTGATCCATTCCTGTGAGACAGGTTTTAGATTCCGTTGCTGCACTTCAGGATTACTGCATCCCATGGACCTTCTTATTTACGACGAAACACAGAAATTGCATCGGAATTAAATACAAAAGGCACAATACAGACTTAAGTACAAGAAAACTGACTCTTCCTACTGTCTATGTTTTGAACCACTCCTGTGTCACTAGTTATAGATTCCGATGCTTCACTTCAGGTTTACTGTATCCCTCTGACTTCTTATTGACGATGAAACACAGAAATTGCATCTTAATTAAATACAAAAGGCAAAATGCCGACTTAAGTACAAGAAGACTGACTCCTCTTACTGTCTATGGTTTGAACCATTCCTGTGACACTAGTTATAGATTCAGATGCTGCACTTCAGGTATACTGTATCCAGCTGACCTTCTTATTGATGATGAAGCACAGAAATTGCATCGGAGTTAAATACAAAAGGCACAATGCCGACATTAGTACAAGAAGACGGACTCTTCTTACTGCCTATGTTTTGAATCGTTCCTGTGACACTAGTTATAGATTCCGATGCTTCACTTAAGTTATACTGTATCCCTCTGACCTTATTATTGACGATGAAACACAGAAATTGCATCGGAATTAAATACAAAAGGCACAATGCCAACTCAAGTACGAGAAGACTGGCTCTTCTTAGTGTCTATGTTTTCAACCATTCCTGTGAACCTAGTTATATATTCGAAAGCTTCACTTCAAGCTTACTGTATGCCTCTGACCTTCTTATTGATGATGAAACACAGAAATTGCATCGGAATTAAATCCAAAAGGCACATTGCCGACTTAAGTACAAGAAAACTGACTCTTCTTACTTTCTATGTTTTGAACCATTTCTATGACACTAGTTATAGATTCCAATGCTTCACTTCAGGTTTACTGTATCCCTCTGACCTACTTATTGACGATGAAACATAGAAATTGCATCGGAAATAAATACAAAAGGCACAATGCCGACTCAAGTACAAGAAGACTGGCTCATCATACTATCTATGATTTAAACCATTCCTGTGACACTAGTTATAGATTCCGATGCTTCAATTCGGATTTACTGTATCCCTCTGACCATCGTATTGACGATGAAACATAGAAATTGCATCGGAATTAAATACAAAAGGCACAATGCCGTCTTAAGTACAGGAAAACTGACTCTTCTTACTGACTATGTTTTGAACCATTCTTGTGACACTAGTTATAGATTCCGATGCTCCACTTCAGGTTTACTGTATCCCTCTGACTTTCTTAATGACGATGAAAAACAGAAATTGCATCGGAATTAAATACAAAAGCCACAATGCCGACTTAAGTACAAGAAGACTACTTTTCTTACTGTCTATGGTTTGAACCATTCCTGTGACACTAGTTATAGATTCAGATGCTGCACTTCTGGTATACTGCATCCAGCTGACCTTCTTATTGACGATGAAACACAGAAATTGCATCGGAATTAATTACAAAAGGCACAATGCCGACTTAAGTACAAGAAGACTGACTTATCTTACTGTCTATGGTTTGAACCATTCCTGTGACACTAGTTATAGATTCCGATGCTTCACTTCAGGTTTACTGAATCCCTCTGACCTTCTTATTGACGATGAAACATAGAAATTGCATCTTAATTAAATACAAAAGGCACAAAGCCGACTCAAGTACAAGAAGACTGACTTATCTTACTGTCTATGGTCTGAACCATTCCTGTGACACTAGTTATAGATTCAGATGCTGCACTTCTGGTATACCGCATCCAGCTGACCTTCTTATTGACGATAAACACAGAAATTGCATCGGAACTAAATACAAAAGGCACAATGCCAACTCAAGTACAAGAAGACTGGCTCTTCTTACTGTCTATGTTTTGAACCATTCCTGTGACACCAGTTATAGATTCCGATGCTTCACTACAGTTTTACTGTATCCCTCTGACCTTCTTATTGACGATGTGACACAGGAATGGCAACGGAATTAAATACAAAAGGCAAAATGCCGACTTAAGTACAAGAAAACAGACACTTCATGCTGTCTATGTTTTAAACCATTCCTGTGACACTAGTTATAGATTCTGATGCTTCACTTCTGGTTTACTGTATACCTCTGACCTTCTTATTGACGATGAAGCACAGAAATTGCATCGGAATTAAATAAGAAAGGCACAATGCCGACTTAAGTACAAGGAGACAGTCTAATCCTACTGTCTATGTTATGAACCATTCCTGTGACACTAGTGATAGTTTCCGATGCGTCACTTCAGGTTTACTGTATCCCTGTGACCCTCTTATTGACGATGAAACACAGAAATTGCTTCGGAATTAAATACAAAAGGCACAATGAAGACTTAAGTACAAGAAAAATCTTCTCACTGTTTATGTTTTGAACCATTCCTGAGACACTAGTTATAGATTCCGATGCTTCACTTCAGGTTTACTGTATCCCTGTGACGCTCTTATTGACGATCAAACACATATATTGCATCGGAATTAAATACAAAAGGCACAATGCCGACTCAAGTACAAGAAGACTGGCTCTTCTTACTGTCTATGTTTTGAACCATTCCTGTGACAGTTGATATAGATTCCGATGCTTCACTTCAGGTTTACTGTATCCCTTGTCCTTCTCATTGACGATCTTCATCGGAACTAAATTCAAAATGCACAATGCCGACTTAAGTACAAGAAGACTGACTGTTCTTACTGTCTATGTTTTGAACCATTCCTGTGACACTAGTTATAGCTTCCGATGCTTCACTTCAGGTTTACTGTATCCCTCTGACCTTCTTATTGTCGTGGAAACACAGACATTGCATCGGAATTAAATAAGAAAGGCACAATGCCGACTTAAGTACAAGAAGACTGACTCTTCCTACTGTCTATGTTTCTAACCATTCCTGTGACACTAGTTATAGTTTCCGATGGTCCACTTCAGGTTCACTGTATCCCTCTGACCGTCTTATTGACGATGAAACACAGAAATTGCATCGGAATTAAATACAGAAGGCACAATGCCGGCTCAGGTACAAGAACTCAGGCTCTTCTTACTGTCTATGTTTTGAACCATTCCTGTGACACTAGATATAGATTCCGAAGCTTCACTTCAGTTTTACTGTATCACTCTGACCGTCTTATTGACGATGAAACACAGAAATTGCATCGGAATTAAATACAAAAGGCACAATGCCGACTCAAGTACAAGTAGTCTGGCTCCTCCTACTGTCTATGTTTTGAACCTTTCCTGTAAGACCGGTTTTAGATTCCGACGTTTCACTTCAGGTTTACTGTATCCCTTGGACCTTCTTATTGACGACGAACACAGAAATTGCATCGGAATTAAATACAAAAGGCACAATGCCGACTTAAGTACAAGAAGACTGACTCTTCCGACTTTCTATGATTTGAACCAATTTCTGTGACACTAGTTATAGATTCCGATGCTTCACGTAAGGTTTACTGTGTCCCTCTGACCGTCTTATTGACAATGAAACACAGAAATTGCATCGGAATTAAATAAGAAAGGCACAATGCCGACTTAAGTACAAGAAGACTGACTCTTCCTACTGTCTATGTTTTGAACTGTTCCTGTGACACTAGTTACAGATTCCGATGCTTCACTTCAATTTTACTGTATCCCTTTGACCTTCTTATTGACGATCAAACACAGAAATTGCATCGGAATTAAATACAAAAGGCACAATGCCGACTCAAGTACAAGAAGCCGGACTCTTCTTACTGTCTATGTTTTGAATCATTCCTGTGACACTACTTAAAGATTCCGAAGCTTCACTTCAGGTTTACTGTATCCCTCTTGCAGTCGTATTGACGATGAAACACAGAAATTGCATCGGAATTAAATAAGAAAGGCACAATGCCGACTTAAGTACAAGGAGACAGTCTAATCCTACTGTCTATGTTATGAACCATTCCTGTGACACTAGTGATAGTTTCCGATGCGTCACTTCAGGTTTACTGTATCCCTGTGACCCTCTTATTGACGATGAAACACAGAAATTGCTTCGGAATTAAATACAAAAGGCACAATGAAGACTTAAGTACAAGAAAAATCTTCTCACTGTTTATGTTTTGAACCATTCCTGAGACACTAGTTATAGATTCCGATGCTTCACTTCAGGTTTACTGTATCCCTGTGACGCTCTTATTGACGATCAAACACATATATTGCATCGGAATTAAATACAAAAGGCACAATGCCGACTCAAGTACAAGAAGACTGGCTCTTCTTACTGTCTATGTTTTGAACCATTCCTGTGACAGTTGATATAGATTCCGATGCTTCACTTCAGGTTTACTGTATCCCTTGTCCTTCTCATTGACGATCTTCATCGGAACTAAATTCAAAATGCACAATGCCGACTTAAGTACAAGAAGACTGACTGTACTTACTGTCTATGTTTTGAACCATTCCTGTGACACTAGTTATAGCTTCCGATGCTTCACTTCAGGTTTACTGTATCCCTCTGACCTTCTTATTGTCGTGGAAACACAGACATTGCATCGGAATTAAATAAGAAAGGCACAATGCCGACTTAAGTACAAGAAGACTGACTCTTCCTACTGTCTATGATTCTAACCATTCCTGTGACACTAGTTATAGTTTCCGATGGTTCACTTCAGGTTCACTGTATCCCTCTGACCGTCTTATTGACGATGAAACACAGAAATTGCATCGGAATTAAATACAGAAGGCACAATGCCGGCTCAGGTACAAGAACTCAGGCTCTTCTTACTGTCTATGTTTTGAACCATTCCTGTGACACTAGATATAGATTCCGAAGCTTCACTTCAGGTTTACTGTATCACTCTGACCGTCTTATTGACGATGAAACACAGAAATTGCATCGGAATTAAATACAAAAGGCACAATGCCGACTCACGTACAAGTAGTCTGGCTCCTCCTACTGTCTATGTTTTGAACCTTTCCTGTAAGACCGGTTTTAGATTCCGACGTTTCACTTCAGGTTTACTGTATCCCTTGGACCTTCTTATTGACGACGAACACAGAAATTGCATCGGAATTAAATACAAGAGGCACAATGCCGACTTAAGTACAAGAAGACTGACTCTTCCGACTTTCTATGATTTGAACCAATTTCTGTGACACTAGTTATAGATTCCGATGCTTCACGTAAGGTTTACTGTGTCCCTCTGACCGTCTTATTGACAATGAAACACAGAAATTGCATCGGAATTAAATAAGAAAGGCACAATGCCGACTTAAGTACAAGAAGACTGACTCTTCCTACTGTCTATGTTTTGAACTGTTCCTGTGACACTAGTTACAGATTCCGATGCTTCACTTCAATTTTACTGTATCCCTTTGACCTTCTTATTGACGATCAAACACAGAAATTGCATCGGAATTAAATACAAAAGGCACAATGCCGACTCAAGTACAAGAAGCCGGACTCTTCTTACTGTCTATGTTTTGAATCATTCCTGTGACACTACTTAAAGATTCCGAAGCTTCACTTCAGGTTTACTGTATCCCTCTTGCAGTCGTATTGACGATGAAACACAGAAAGTGCATTGGAATTAAATACAAAAGGCACAATGCCAACTCAAGTACAATAAGACTGGGTCTTCTTACTGTCTATGTTTTGAACCTTTCCTGTGAGACTGGTTTTAGATTCCGATGTTTCACTTCAGGTTTACTGTATCCCTTGGACCTTCTTATTGACGACGAAACACAGAAATTGTATCGGAAATAAATCGAAAAGGAACAATGCCGACTTAAGTACAAGAAAACAGACTCTTCTTAATATCTATTTTTTGAACCATTCCTGTGACACTAGTTACAGATTCCGATGCATCACTTCAGGTTTACTGTATCCCTCTGACCATCTCATTGACGACGAAACACAGAAAATGCATCGGAATTAAATACAAAAGCACAATGCCGACTTAAGTACAAGAAATCTGACTCCTCTTACTGGCTATGTTTGAACCATTCCTGTGACACTAGTTATAGATTCCGATGCTTCACTTCGGGTTTACTGTATCCCTCTGACCTCCTTATTGACGATGAAACACAGAAATTGCATCGGAATTAAATACAAAAGGCACAATGCCGACTTAAGTACAAGAAAACAGACTCTTCTTACTGTCTATGTTTTGAACCATTCCTGTGACACTAGTGATAGATTACGATGCTTCACTTGAGGTTTACTGTATCCATCTGACCTCCTTATTGACGATGAAACACAGAAATTGCATCGGAATTACATACAAAAGAAACAATGCCGACTTAAGTACAAGAAAACTGACTCTTCTTACTGTCTATGTTTTGAACCATTCCTGTGACACAAGTTATAGATTCCGATGCTTCACTTCAAGTTTACTGTGTGTCTCTGACCTTCGTATTGACGATGAAACACAGAATCTGCATCGGAATTAAATACAAAAGGCTCAATGCCGACTCAAGTACAAGAAGACTGGCTCTTCTTACTTTCTATGTTTTGAACCATTCCTGTGACACTAGTTATAGATTCCGATGCTTCACTTCAGTTTTACTGTATCCCTCTGACCTTCTTATTGACGATGAAACACAGAAATTGCATCGGAATTAAATACAAAGGGCACAATGATGACTCAAGTACAAGAAGACTGACTCTTCTTACTGTCTATGTTTTGAACCATTCCTGTGACACTAGTTATAGATTCCGAAACTTCACTACTGGTTTACTGTATCCCTCTGACCGTCGTATTGATGATGAAACACAGAATTTGCGTCGGAATTAAATACAAAAGGCACAACGCCGACTTAAGTACAAGAAGACTAACTCTTCTTACTGTCTATGTTTTGAGCCATTCCTGTGACTCTAGTTATACATTCCGATGCTTCACTTCAGGTTTACTGTATCCGTCTGACCTTCTTATTGACGATGAAACACAGAAATTGCATCGGAATTAAATACAAAAGGCACAATGCCGACTCAAGTACAAGAAGACTGGCTCTTCTTACTGTCTATATTTTTAACCACTTCTGTGACACTAGTTATAGATTCCGATGCTTCACTTCAGGTTTACTGTATCCCTCTGACCTTCTTATTGAGGACGAAACACAGATATTGCATCGGAATTGTATAAAAAGGCACAATGCCAACTTAAGTACAAGAAGACTGTCTCTTGTTACTGGCAATGTTTGAAGATTCCTGTGACACTATTTATAGATTACGATGCATCACTTCGGGTTTACTGTATCCCTCTGACCTCCTTATTGACGATGAAACACAGAAATTGCATCGGAATTAAATACAAAAGCACAATGCCGACTTAAGTACAAGAAAACTGACTCTTCTTACTGTCTATGTTTTGAACCATTCCTGTGACACTAGTTATAGATTCCGATGCTTCACTTCAGGTTTACTGTATCCCTCTGACCTTCTTTTTGACGATGAAAGACAGAAATTGCTTCGGAATTAAATACAAAAGGCACAATGCCGACTTAAGTACAAGAAGACTGACTCTTCTTACTGTCTATGTTTTGAACCATTCCTGTGACACTAGTTATAGATTCCGATGCTTCACTTCACGTTTACTGTATCCCTCTGACCTTCTTATTGACGATGAAACACAGAAATTGCATCGCAATTAAATTCAAAATGCACAATGCCGACTGAAGTACAAGAAGACAGGGTCTTCTTACAGTCTATGTTTGAACAATTTCTGTGACACTAGTTATAGATTCCGATGCCTCACTTCTAGTTTACTGTATCCCTCTGACCTTCTTATTGACGAAGAAACACAGATATTGCTTCGGAATTAAATACAAAAGGCACAATGCCGACTCAACTACAAGAAGCCTGCTCTTCTTCCTGTCTATGTTTTGAACCATTTCTGTGACACTAGTTATAGATTCCGATGCTTCACTTCAGTTTTACTGTATCCCTCTGACCTTCTTATTGACGATGAAACACAGAAATTGCATCGGAATTAAATACAAAGGGCACAATGATGACTCAAGTACAAGAAGACTGACTCTTCTTACTGTCTATGTTTTGAACCATTCCTGTGACACTAGTTATAGATTCCGAAACTTCACTACAGGTTTACTGTATCCCTCTGACCATCGTATTGATGATGAAACACAGAATTTGCGTCGGAATTAAATACAAAAGGCACAATGCCGACTTAAGTACAAGAAGACTAACTCTTCTTACTGTCTATGTTTTGAGCCATTCCTGTGACTCTAGTTATACATTCCGATGCTTCACTTCAGGTTTACTGTATCCGTCTGACCTTCTTATTGACGATGAAACACAGAAATTGCATCGGAATTAAATACAAAAGGCACAATGCCGACTCAAGTACAAGAAGACTGGCTCTTCTTACTGTCTATATTTTGAACCACTTCTGTGACACTAGTTATAGATTCCGATGCTTCACTTCAGGTTTACTGTATCCCTCTGTCCTTCTTATTGAGGACGAAACACAGATATTGCATCGGAATTATATACAAAAGGCACAATGCCAACTTAAGTACAAGAAGACTGTCTCTTGTTACTGGCAATGTTTGAAGATTCCTGTGACACTATTTATAGATTACGATGCATCACTTCGGGTTTACTGTATCCCTCTGACCTCCTTATTGACGATGAAACACAGAAATTGCATCGGAATTAAATACAAAAGCACAATGCCGACTTAAGTACAAGAAAACTGACTCTTCTTACTGTCTATGTTTTGAACCATTCCTGTGACACTAGTTATAGATTCCGATGCTTCACTTCAGGTTTACTGTATCCCTCTGACCTTCTTATTGACGATGAAAGACAGAAATTGCATCGGAATTAAATACAAAAGGCACAATGCCGACTTAAGTACAAGAAGACTGACTCTTCTTACTGTCTATGTTTTGAACCATTCCTGTGACACTAGTTATAGATTCCGATGCTTCACTTCACGTTTACTGTATCCCTCTGACCTCCTTATTGACGATGAAACACAGAAATTGCATCGGAATTACATTCAAAATGCACAATGCCGACTGAAGTACAAGAAGACTGGGTCTTCTTACAGTCTATGTTTTGAACAATTTCTGTGACGCTAGTTATAGATTCCGATGCCTCACTGCAGGTTTACTGTATCCCTGTGACCCTCTTATTGACGATCAAACACATAAATTGCATCGGAATTAAATACAAAAGGCACAATGCCGACTCAAGTACAAGAAGACTGGCTCTTCTTACTGTCTATGTTTTGAACCATTCCTGTGACAGTTGATATAGATTCCGATGCTTCACTTCAGGTTTACTGTATACCTTGTCCTTCTCATTGACGATCTTCATCGGAACTAAATTCAAAATGCTCAATGCCGACTTAAGTACAAGAAGACTGACTGTTCTTACTGTCTATGTTTTGAACCATTCCTGTGACACTAGTTATAGCTTCCGATGCTTCACTTCAGGTTTACTGTATCCCTCTGACCTTCTTATTGTCGTGGAAACACAGACATTGCATCGGAATTAAATAAGAAAGGCACAATGCCGACTTAAGTACAAGAAGACTGACTCTTCCTACTGTCTATGTTTGGAACCATTCCTGTGACACTAGTTATAGTTTCCGATGGTTCACTTCAGGTTTACTGTATCCCTCTGACCGTCTTATTGACGATGAAACACAGAAATTGCATCGGAATTAAATACAGAAGGCACAATGCCGGCTCAGGTACAAGAACTCAGGCTCTTCTTACTGTCTATGTTTTGAACCATTCCTGTGACACTAGATATAGATTCCGAAGCTTCACTTCAGTTTTACTGTATCACTCTGACCGTCTTATTGTCGATGAAACACAGAAATTGCATCGGAATTAAATACAAAAGGCACAATGCCGACTCAAGTACAAGTAGTCTGGCTCCTCCTACTGTCTATGTTTTGAATCTTTCCTGTAAGACCGGTTTTAGATTGCGATGTTTCACTTCAGGTTTACTGTATCCCTTGGACCTTCTTATTGACGACGAACACAGAAATTGCATCGGAATTAAATACAAAAGGCACAATGCCGACTTAAGTACAAGAAGACTGACTCTTCCGACTTTCTATGATTTGAACCAATTTCTGTGACACTAGTTATAGATTCCGATGCTTCACGTAAGGTTTACTGTGTCCCTCTGACCGTCTTATTGACAATGAAACACAGAAATTGCATCGGAATTAAATAAGAAAGGCACAATGCCGACTTAATTACAAGAAGACTGACTCTTCCTACTGTCTATGTTTTGAACTGTTCCTGTGACACTAGTTACAGATTCCGATGCTTCACTTCAATTTTACTGTATCCCTTTGACCTTCTTATTGACGATCAAACACAGAAATTGCATCGGAATTAAATACAAAAGGCACAATGCCGACTCAAGAACAAGAAGCCGGACTCTTCTTACTGTCTATGTTTTGAATCATTCCTGTGACACTACTTAAAGATTCCGAAGCTTCACTTCAGGTTTACTGTATCCCTCTTACAGTCGTATTGACGATGAAACACAGAAAGTGCATTGGAATTAAATACAAAAGGCACAATGCCAACTCAAGTACAATAAGACTGGGTCTTCTTACTGTCTATGTTTTGAACCTTTCCTGTGAGACTGGTTTTAGATTCCGATGTTTCACTTCAGGTTTACTGTATCCCTTGGACCTTCTTATTGACGACGAAACACAGAAATTGTATCGGAAATAAATCGAAAAGGAACAATGCCGACTAAAGTACAAGAAAACAGACTCTTCTTAATATCTATTTTTTGAACCATTCCTGTGACACTAGTTACAGATTCCGATGCATCACTTCAGGTTTACTGTATCCCTCTGACCATCTCATTGACGACGAAACACAGAAAATGCATCGGAATTAAATACAAAAGGCACAATGCCGACTTAAGTACAAGAAAACAAACTCTTCTTACTGTCTATGATTTGAACCATTCCTGTGACACTAGTGATAGATTCCGATGCTTCACTTGAGGTTTACTGTATCCATCTGACCTCCTTATTGACGATGAAACACAGAAATTGCATCGGAATTAAATACAAAAGGCACAATGCCGACTTAAGTACAAGAAGACTGACTCTTCTTACTGTCTATGTTTTGAACCATTCCTGTGACACTAGTTATAGATTCCAATGCTTCACTTCAAGTTTACTGTATGTCTCTGACCTTCGTATTGACGATGAAACACAGAATCTGCATCGGAATTAAATACAAAAGGCACAATGCCGACTCAAGTACAAGAAGACTGGCTCTTCTTACTTTCTATGTTTTGAACCATTCCTGTGACACTAGTTATATATTCCGATGCTTCACTTCAGTTTTACTGTATCCCTCTGACCTTCTTATTGACGATGAAACACAGAAATTGCATCGGAGTTAAATACAAAGGGCACAATGATGACTCAAGTACAAGAAGACTGACTCTTCTTACTGTCTATGTTTTGAACCATTCCTGTGACACTAGTTATAGATTCCGAAACTTCACTACAGGTTTACTGTATCCCTCTGACCGTCGTATTGATGATGAAACACAGAATTTGCGTCGGAATTAAATACAAAAGGCACAATGCCGACTTAAGTACAAGAAGACTAACTCTTCTTACTGTCTATGTTTTGAGCCATTCCTGTGACTCTAGTTATACATTCCGATGCTTCACTTCAGGTTTACTGTATCCGTCTGACCTTCTTATTGACGATGAAACACAGAAATTGCATCGGAATTAAATACAAAAGGCACAATGCCGACTCAAGTACAAGAAGACTGGCTCTTCTTACTGTCTATATTTTGAACCACTTCTGTGACACTAGTTATAGATTCCGATGCTTCACTTCAGGTTTACTGTATCCCTCTGACCTTCTTATTGAGGACGAAACACAGATATTGCATCGGAATCATATATAAAAGGCACAATGCCAACTTAAGTACAAGAAGACTGTCTCTTGTTACTGGCAATGTTTGAAGATTCCTGTGACACTATTTATAGATTACGATGCATCACTTCGGGTTTACTGTATCCCTCTGACCTCCTTATTGACGATGAAACACAGAAATTGCATCGGAATCAAATACAAAAGCACAATGCCGACTTAAGTACAAGAAAACTGACTCTTCTTACTGTCTATGTTTTGAACCATTCCTGTGACACTAGTTATAGATTCCGATGCTTCACTTCAGGTTTACTGTATCCCTCTGACCTTCTTATTGACACTGAAAGACAGAAATTGCATCGGAATTAAATACAAAAGGCACAATGCCGACTTAAGTACAAGAAGACTGACTCTTCTTACTGTCTATGTTTTGAACCATTCCTGTGACACTAGTTATAGATTCCGATGCTTCACTTCACGTTTACTGTATCCCTCTGACCTTCTTATTGACGATGAAACACAGAAATTGCATCGGAATTAAATTCAAAATGCACAATGCCGATGAAGTACAAGAAGACTGGGTCTTCTTACAGTCTATGTTTTGAACAATTTCTGTGACACTAGTTATAGATTCCGATGCCTCACTTCAAGTTTACTGTATCCCTCTGACCTTCTTATTGACGAAGAAACACAGATATTGCTTCGGAATTAAATACAAAAGGCACAATGCCGACTCAACTACAAGAAGACTGGCTCTTCTTCCTGTCTATGTTTTGAACCATTTCTGTGACACTAGTTATAGATTCCGATGCTTCACTTCATGTTTACTGTATCCCTCTGACCTTCATATTGACGATGAAACACAGAAATTGCATCGGAATTAAGTATAAATGGCACAATGCCGACTTAAGTACAAGAAAACTGACCCTTCTTACTGTCTATGTTTTGAACCATTCCTGTGACACTAGTTATAGATTCCGATGCTTCACCTCAGGTTTACTGTATCCCTCTGACATTCGTATTGACGATGAAACACGTAAATTGCATCGGAATAAAATACAAAAGGCACAATGCCGACTTAAGTACAAGAAGACTGACTCTTCTTACTGTCTATGTTTTGAACCATTCCTGTGACACTGGTTATAGATTCCGATGCTTGACTTCAGGTTTACTGTATCCCTCTGACCTTCATATTGACGATGAAACACAGAAATTGCATCGGAATGAAATACAAAAGACACAATGCCGACTCAAGTACAAGAAGACTGGCTCTTCGTAGTGTCTATGTTTTGAACCATTTCTGTGACACTAGTTATAGATTCAAATGCTTCACATCAGGTTTACTGTATCCCTCTGACCTTCTTATTGACGAAGAAACACAGATATTGCATCGGAATTAAATACAAAAGGCACAATGCCGACTTAAGTACAAGAAGACTGACACTTCTTACTGTGTATGTTTCGAACCACTCCTGTGACACTAGTTATAGATTCCGATGCTTTACTTCAGTTTTACTGTATCCCTCTGACCTTCTTATTGACAATGAAACACAGAAATTGCATCGGAATTAATTGCAAAAGGCACAATGCCGACTCAAGTACAAGAAGACTGGCTCTTCTTACTGTCTATGTTTTAAACTATTTCTGTGACACTAGTTAAAGATTCAAATGCTTCACTTCAGGTTTACTGTATCCCTCTGACCTTCTTATTGACGAAGAAACACAGATATTGCATCGGCATTAAATAAAAAGGCACAATGCCGACTTAAGTACAAGAAGACTGACTCTTCTTACTGTCTATGTTTTGTACCATTCCTGTGACACTAGTTATACAATCTGATGCTTCACTTCAGATTTACTGTATCCCCCTGATCTTCGTATTGTCGATGAAACACAGAAACTGCATCGGAAATAAATACAAAAGGCACAATGCCGACTCAAGTACAAGAAGACTGGCTCTTCTTCCTGTCTATGTTTTGAACCATTCTTGTGACACTAGTTATGGATTCCGATGCTTCACTTCAGGTTTACTGTATCGAGTTAACCTTCTTATTGACGATGAAACACAGAAATTGCATCGCAATTAAATACAAAAGGCACAATGCCGACTTAAGTACAAGAAAACGGACTCTTCTTTCTGTCTATGTTTTGAACCAATCCTGTGACACTAGTTATAGATTCCGATGCTTCACTTCAGGTTTACTGTATCCCTCTGACCTTCTTATTGACGATGAAACACAGAAATTGCATCGGAATTAAATACAAAAGGCACAATGCCGACTTATGTACAAGAAAACTGACTCTTCTTACTGTCTATGTTTTGAACCATTCCTGTGAGACTAGTTATAAATTCCGATGCTTCAGTTCAGGTTTATTGTATACCTCTGACCTTGTATTAACGATGAAGCACAGAAATTGCATTGGAATTAAATACAAATGGCTCAATGCCGACTTAAGTACAAGAAGACTGTATCATCTTACTCTCTATGTTATGAACCATTCCTGTGACACTAGTCATAGATTGCGATGCTTCACTTCAGCTTTACTGTATCCCCCTGACCGTCTTATTCACTATGTAACACGGAAATTGCATCGGAATTAAATATACAAGGCACAATTCCGATTCAAGAACATGAAGACTGCCTCTTCTTACTGTCTATGTTTTGAACCATTCCTGTGACACTAGTTATAGATTCCGATGCTTCACTTCAGGTTTACTGTATCCCTCTGACCTCCTTATTCTCGATGAAACACAGAAATTGCATCGGAATTAAATACAAAAGGCACAATGCCGACTCAAGTACAAGAAGACTAGCACTTCTTACTGTCTATGTTTTGAACCATTCCTGTGTCACTAGTTATAGATTCCGATGCTTACCTTCAGGTTTACTGTATCCCTCTGACCTTCTAATTGACGATGAAACACAGAAATAGCATCGGAATTAAATACAAAAGGCACAATGCCGACTTAAGTACAAGGAAACTGACTCTTCTTACTGTCTATGTTTGAACCATTCCTGTGACGCTAGTTATATATTCCAATGCTTCACTTCAGGTTTACTGTATACCTCTGACCTTCTTATTGACGATGAAACACTGAAATTGCATCGGAATTAAAGACAAAAGGCAAAAAGCCGACTTAAGTACAAGATAACTGACTCTTCTTACTGTCTATGTTTTGAACCATTCCTGTGACACAAGTCATTGATTCCGATGCTTCACTTCAGCTGTACTGTACCCATTGAATTTCTTATTGACGATGAAACACAGAAATTGCATCGGAATTAAATACAAATGGCACAATGCCGACTGAAGTACAAGAAAACTGACTCTACAGACTGTCTATGATTTGAACCATTCCTGTGACACTAGTTATTGATTCCGATGCTTCACTTCAGCTTTATTGTATCCCTTTGAATTTCTTATTGACGATTAATCACAGAAATTGCATCGGAATTTAATACAAAATGCACAATGCCGACTTAAGTACAAGAAGACTGACTTTTCTTAATGTCTATGTTTTGAACCATTCCTGTGACACTAGTTATGGATCCCGATGCTTCACTTCAGGTTTACTGTATTCCTCTGACCTTGTTAATGACGATGAAACACAGAAATTGCATCTGAATTAAATACAAAAGGCACACTGCCGACTCAAGTACAAGAAGGCTGGCTCTTCCTACTGTCTATGTTTTCAACCATTCCTGTGACACTAGTTATAGATTCCGAAGCTTCACTTCAGGTTTACTGTATCACTCTGACCTTCGTATTGACGATGAAACACAGAAATTGCATCGGAATTATATACAAAAGGCGCAATGCCGACTTAAGTATAAGAAAACTGACTCTTCTTACTGCCTATGATTTTAACCATTCCTGTGACACTAGTTACAGATTCCGATGCTTCACTTCAGGTTTACTGTATCCCTCTGACCTTCTTATTGACGATGAAACACAGAAATTGCATCGGAATTAAATACAAAAGGCACAATGCCGACTTAAGTACAAGATAACTGACTCCCCTTACTGTCTATGTTTTGAACCAATCCTGTGACACTAGTTATATATTCCAATGCTTCACTTCCAGCTTACTGTGTCCCTCTGACCTTGTTATTGACGATGAAACACAGAAATTGAATCGGAATTAAATACAAAAGGCACAATGCCGACTCAAGTACAAGAATACTGGCTCTTCTTACTGTCTATGTTTTGAACCATTCCTGTGAGACAGGTTTTAGATTCCGTTGCTGCACTTCAGGATTACTGCAACCCATGGTCCTTCTTATTTACGACGTAACACAGACATTGCATCGGAATTAAATACAAAAGGCACAATACCGACTTAAGTACAAGAAAACAGACACTTCCTACTGTCTATGTTTTGAACCACTCCTGTGACACTAGTTATAGATTTCGATGCTTCACTTCAGGTTTACTGTATCCCTCTGACATTCTTATTGACGATGAAACACAGAAATTGCATCGGAATTAAATAAAAAAGGCACAATGCCGACCTAAGTACTAGAAAACTGACTCTTCTTACTGACTTTTTTTGAACCAATCCTGTAACACTAGTTATAGATTCCGTCGCTCCACTTCAGGTTTACTGTATCCCTCTGACCTTCTTATTGTCGATGAAACACAGAAATTGCATCGGAATTAAATACAAAATGCACAATGCTGCCTCAAGTAAAAGAAAACTGACTCTTCATACTGTCTATGCTTTGAACCATTCCTGTGACGCTAGTTATAGATTCCAATGCTTCACTTCAGATTTACTGTAACACTCTGACCTTCGTATTGATGATGAAACACAGAATTTAGATCGGAATTATATACAAAAGGCACAATGTCGACTTAAGTATAAGAAAACTGACTCTTCTTACTGCCTATGGTTTTAACCATTCCGGTGACACTAGTTACAGATTCCGATGCTTCACTTCAGGTTTACTGTATCCCTCTGACCTTCTTATTGACGAAGAAACACAGATATTGCATCGGCATTAAATAAAAAGGCACAATGCCGACTTAAGTACAAGAAGACTGACTCTTCTTACTGTCTATGTTTTGTACCATTCCTGTGACACTAGTTATACAATCTGATGCTTCACTTCAGATTTACTGTATCCCCCTGACCTTCGTATTGACGATGAAACACAGAAACTGCATCGGAAATAAATACCAAAGGCCCAATGCCGACTCAAGTACAAGAAGACTGGCTCTTCTTCCTGTCTATGTTTTGAACCATTCTTGTGACACTAGTTATGGATTCCGATGCTTCACTTCAGGTTTACTGTATCGAGTTGACCTTCTTATTGACGATGAAACACAGAAATTGCATCGCAATTAAATACAAAAGGCACAATGCCGACTTAAGTACAAGAAGACTGACTCTTCTTACTGTCTATGTTTTGAACAATTCCTGTGACACTAGTTATAGATTCCGGTGCTTCACTTCAGGTTTACTGTATCCCTCTGACCTTCTTATCGACGATGAAACACAGCAATTGCATCGGAATTAAATACAAAAGGCACAATGCCGACTTAAGTACAAGAAAACGGACTCTTCTTTCTGTCTAAGTTTTGAACCAATCCTGTGACACTAGTTATAGATTCCGATGCTTCACTTCAGGTTTACTGTATCCCTCTGACCTTCTTATTGACGATGAAACACAGAAATTGCATCGGAATTAAATACAAAAGGCACAATGCCGACTTATGTACAAGAAAACTGACTCTTCTTACTGTCTATGTTTTGAACCATCCCTGTGACACTAGTTATAAATTCCGATGCTTCAGTTCAGGTTTATTGTATACCTCTGACCTTGTATTAACGATGAAGCACAGAAATTGCATTGGAATTAATTACAAATGGCTCAATGCCGACTTAAGTACAAGAAGACTGTATCATCTTACTCTCTATGTTATGAACCATTCCTGTGACACTAGTCATAGATTGCGATGCTTCACTTCAGCTTTACTGTGTCCCCCTGACCTTCTTATTCACTATGTAACACGGAAATTGCATCGGAATTAAATATACAAGGCACAATTCCGATTCAAGAACATGAAGACTGCCTCTTCTTACTGTCTATGTTTTGAACCATTCCTGTGACACTAGTTATAGATTCCGATGCTTCACTTCAGGTTTACTGTATCCCTCTGACCTCCTTATTCTCGATGAAACACAGTAATTGCATCGGAATTAAATACAAAAGGCACAATGCCGACTCAAGTACAAGAAGACTAGCACTTCTTACTGTCTATGTTTTGAACCATTCCTGTGTCACTAGTTATAGATTCCGATGCTTACCTTCAGGTTTACTGTATCCCTCTGACCTTCTTATTGATGATGAAACACAGATATTGTATCGAAATAAAATACAAAAGGCACAATGCCGACTTAAGTACTAGAAAACTGACTCTTCTTACTGACTTTGTTTTGAACCATTCCTGTGACACTAGTTATAGATTTCGATGTTTCACTTCAGGTTTACTGTATCCCTCAGACATTCTTATTGACGATGAAACACAGAAATTGCATCGGAATTAAATAAAAAAGGCACAATGCCGACCTAAGTTCTAGAAAACTGACTCTTCTTACTGACTGTGTTTTGAACATTTCCTGTAACACTACTTATAGATTCCGATGCTCCACTTCAGGTTTACTGTATCCCTCTGACCTTCTTATTGTCGATGAAACACAGAAATTGCATCGGAATTAAATACAAATTGCACAATGCTGACTCAAGTACAAGAAAACTGACTCTTCTTACTGTCTATGTTTGAACCATTCCTGTGACACTAGTTATAGATTCCGATGCTTCACTTCAGGTTTACTGTATCCCTCTGACCTTCTAATTGACGACGAAACGCAGAAATCGCATCGGAATTGAATACAAAAGGCACAATGCCGACTTAAGTACAAGAAATCTGACACTTCTTACTGTCTATGTTTGAACCAATCCTGTGTCACTAGTTATATATTCCAATGCTTCACTTCCAGCTTACTGTATCCCTCTGACCTTCTTATTGACGATGAAACACAGAAATTGAATCGGAATTAAATACAAAAGGCACAATGCCGACTCAAGTACAAGAATACTGGCTCTTCTTACTGTCTATGCTTTGAACCATTCCTGTGACACTAGTTATAGATTCCGATTCTTCACTTCAGGTTTACTGAGTCCCGCTGACCTTCTTATTGACGATGAAACACAGAAATTGCATCGGAATTAAATACAAAAGGCACAATGCCGTCTTAAGTACAAGAAATCTGACTCCTCTTACCGTCTATGTTTTGAGCCATTCCTGTGTCACTAGTTATAGATTCCGATGCTTCACTTCAGGTTTACTGTATCCCTCTGACCTTCTTACTGACGATGAAACACAGAAATTGCATCGGAATTAAATACAAAAGGCACAATGCCGTCTCAAGTACAAGAAGACTGGCTCTTCTTACTGTCTATGTTTTGAACATTTCCTGTAAGACCGGTTTTAGATTCCGATGCTTCACTTCAGGTTTACCGTGTCCGGTGGACCTTCTTATTGACGACGAAACGCAGAAATCGCATCGGAATTGAATACAAAAGGCACAATGCCGATTTAAGTACAAGAAATCTGACACTTCTTACTGTCTATGTTTTGAACCATTCCTGTGAAACTAGTTACAGATTCCGATGCTTCACTTCAGGTTTACTGTATCCCTCTGACCTTCTAATTGACGATGAAACACAGAAATTGCATCGGAATTAAATACAAAAGGCACAATGCCGACTTAAGTACAAGGAAACTGACTCTTCTTACTGTCTATGTTTGAACCATTCCTGTGACGCTAGTTATATATTCCAATGCTTCACTTCAGGTTTACTGTATACCTCTGACCTTCTTATTGACGATGAAACACTGAAATTGCATCGCAATTAAAGACAAAAGGCAAAAAGCCGACTTAAGTACAACATAACTGACTCTTCTTACTGTCTATGTTTTGAACCATTCCTGTGACACTAGTTATTGATTCCGATGCTTCACTTCAGCATTACTGTACCCTTTGAATTTCTTATTGACGATGAAACACAGAAATTGCATCGGAATTAAATACAAATCGCACAATGCCGACTGAAGTACAAGAAAACTGACCCTACTGACTGTCTATGATTTGAACCATTCCTGTGACACTAGTTATGGATCCCGATGCTTCACTTCAGGTTTACTGTATCCCTCTGACCTTGTTATTGACGATGAAACACAGAAATTGCATCGGAATTAAATACAAAAGGCACACAGCCGACTCAAGTACAAGAAGGCTGGCTCTTCCTACTGTCTATGTTTTCAACCACTCCTGTGACACTAGTTATAGATTCCGATGCTTCACTTCAGGTTTACTGTATCCCTCTGACCTTCTTATTGACGATGAAACACAGAAATTGCATTGGAATTAAATACAAAAAGCTCAATGCCGGCTTAAGTACAAGAATACTTCCTCTTCTTACTGTTTATGTTTTGAACCATTCCTGTGACACTAGTTATAGATTCCGTTGCTTCATTTCAGGTTTACTGTATCCCTCTGACCTTCTTCTTGACGATGAAACACAGAAATTGCATCGGAAATATATACAAAAACCACAATGCCGACTCAAGTACAAGAAGACTGGCTCTTCTTACTGTCTACGTTTTGAACGTTTCCTGTGAGCCCAGTTATAGATTCCGATGCTTCATTTCAGGTTTACTGTATCCCTTAGACATTCTTATTGACAATGAAACACAGAAATAGCATCGGAATTAAATACAATAGGCACAATGACAGCTTAACCACAACAAAACTTACTCTTCTTACTGTCTATGTTTGAACCATTCCTGTGACACTAGTTATAGATTCAGATGCTGCACTTCAGGTATACTGTATCCAGCTGACCTTCTTATTGATGATGAAGCACAGAAATTGCAACGGAATTTCATACAAAAGGCACAATGCCGACTCAAGTTCAAGAAGACTGGCTCTTCTTACTGTCTATGTTTTGAACCTTTCCTGTGAGACCGGTTTTAGATTCCGATGCTTCACTTCAGGATTACTGTATCCCTCTGACCCTCTTAATGTCGCTGAGACATAGAAATTGCATCCGGATAAAATACAAAAGGCACAACGCCAACTTATGTACAAGAAAACGGACTCTTCTTACTGTCTATGTTTTGAACCATTCGTGTGACACTAGTTATAGATTCCGATGCGTCACTTCAGGTTTACTGTATCCCTCTGACCTTCTTATTGTCGGTGAAACACAGATATTGCATCGGAAATAAATACAAAAGTCACAATGAAGACTCAAGTATAAGTAGACTGGCTCTTCTTACTGTATATGATTTGAACCTTTCCTGTGAGACCGGTTATAGATTCCGATGCTTCACTTCAGGTTTACTGTATCCGGTGGACTTTCTTATTGACGACGAAACGCAGAAATTGCATCGGAATTAAATGCAAAATGCACAATGCCGACTTAAGTACAAGAAAACTGACTCTTCTTACTGTCTATGTTTGAACCATTCCTGTTACACTAGTTATAGATTCCGATGCTTCACTTCAGGTTTACTGTATCCCTCTGACCACCTTATTGACGATGAAACACAGAAATTGCATCGGAATTAAATACAAAAGGCACAATGCCGAATTAAGTACAAGAAAACTGACTCTTCTTACTGTCTATGTTTGAACCATTCCTGTTACACTAGTTATAGATTCCGATGCTTCACTTCAGGTTTTCTGTATCCCTCTGACCTTGTTATTGACGATGAAACACAGAAATTGCATCGAAATTAAATACAAAAGGCACAATGCCGACTCAAGTACAAGGAGACTGGCTCTTCTTACTGTCTATGCTTTGAACCATTCCTGTGAGACAGGTTTTAAATTCCGTTGCTGCACTTCAGGATTACTGCAACCCATGGACCTTCTTATTTACGACGAAACACAGAAATTGCATCGGAATTAAATACAAAAGGCACAGTACCTACTTAAGTACAAGAAAACAGACACTTCCTACTGTCTACGTTTTTGAACCACTCCTGTGACACTAGTTATAGATTTCGATGCTTCACTTCAGGTTTACTGTACCCCACTGACATTCTTATTGACGATGAAACACAGAAATTGCATCGGAATTGAATACAAAAGGCACAATGCCGATTTAAGTACAAGAAATCTGGCTCTTCTTACTGTCTATGCTTTGAACCATTCCTGTGACACTAGTTATAGATTTCGATTCTTCACTTCAGGTTTACTGAGTCCCGCTGACCTTCTTATTGACGATGAAACACAGAAATTGCATCGGAATTAAATACAAAAGGCACAATGCCGTCTTAAGTACAAGAAATCTGACTCCTCTTACCGTCAATGTTTTGAGCCATTCCTGTGTCACTAGTTATAGATTCCGATGCTTCACTTCAGGTTTACTGTATCCCTCTGACCTTCTTACTGACGATGAAACACAGAAATTGCATCGGAATTAAATACAAAAGGCACAATGCCGTCTCAAGTACAAGAAGACTGGCTCTTCTTACTGTCTATGTTTTGAACATTTCCTGTAAGACCGGTTTTAGATTCCGATGCTTCACTTCAGGTTTACCGTGTCCGGTGGACCTTCTTATTGACGACGAAACGCAGAAATCGCATCGGAATTGAATACAAAAGGCACAATGCCGATTTAAGTACAAGAAATCTGACACTTCTTACTGTCTATGTTTTGAACCATTCCTGTGAAACTAGTTACAGATTCCGATGCTTCACTTCAGGTTTACTGTATCCCTCTGACCTTCTAATTGACGATGAAACACAGAAATTGCATCGGAATTAAATACAAAAGGCACAATGCCGACTTAAGTACAAGGAAACTGACTCTTCTTACTGTCTATGTTTGAACCATTCCTGTGACGCTAGTTATATATTCCAATGCTTCACTTCAGGTTTACTGTATACCTCTGACCTTCTTATTGACGATGAAACACTGAAATTGCATCGGAATTAAAGACAAAAGGCAAAAAGCCGACTTAAGTACAACATAACTGACTCTTCTTACTGTCTATGTTTTGAACCATTCCTGTGACACTAGTTATTGATTCCGATGCTTCACTTCAGCATTACTGTACCCTTTGAATTTCTTATTGACGATGAAACACAGAAATTGCATCGGAATTAAATACAAATCGCACAATGCCGACTGAAGTACAAGAAAACTGACCCTACTGACTGTCTATGATTTGAACCATTCCTGTGACACTAGTTATGGATCCCGATGCTTCACTTCAGGTTTACTGTATCCCTCTGACCTTGTTATTGACGATGAAACACAGAAATTGCATCGGAATTAAATACAAAAGGCACACAGCCGACTCAAGTACAAGAAGGCTGGCTCTTCCTACTGTCTATGTTTTCAACCACTCCTGTGACACTAGTTATAGATTCCGATGCTTCACTTCAGGTTTACTGTATCCCTCTGACCTTCTTATTGACGATGAAACACAGAAATTGCATTGGAATTAAATACAAAAAGCTCAATGCCGGCTTAAGTACAAGAATACTTCCTCTTCTTACTGTTTATGTTTTGAACCATTCCTGTGACACTAGTTATAGATTCCGTTGCTTCATTTCAGGTTTACTGTATCCCTCTGACCTTCTTCTTGACGATGAAACACAGAAATTGCATCGGAAATATATACAAAAACCACAATGCCGACTCAAGTACAAGAAGACTGGCTCTTCTTACTGTCTACGTTTTGAACGTTTCCTGTGAGCCCAGTTATAGATTCCGATGCTTCATTTCAGGTTTACTGTATCCCTTAGACATTCTTATTGACAATGAAACACAGAAATAGCATCGGAATTAAATACAATAGGCACAATGACAGCTTAACCACAACAAAACTTACTCTTCTTACTGTCTATGTTTGAACCATTCCTGTGACACTAGTTATAGATTCAGATGCTGCACTTCAGGTATACTGTATCCAGCTGACCTTCTTATTGATGATGAAGCACAGAAATTGCAACGGAATTTCATACAAAAGGCACAATGCCGACTCAAGTTCAAGAAGACTGGCTCTTCTTACTGTCTATGTTTTGAACCTTTCCTGTGAGACCGGTTTTAGATTCCGATGCTTCACTTCAGGATTACTGTATCCCTCTGACCCTCTTAATGTCGCTGAGACATAGAAATTGCATCCGGATAAAATACAAAAGGCACAACGCCAACTTATGTACAAGAAAACGGACTCTTCTTACTGTCTATGTTTTGAACCATTCGTGTGACACTAGTTATAGATTCCGATGCGTCACTTCAGGTTTACTGTATCCCTCTGACCTTCTTATTGTCGGTGAAACACAGATATTGCATCGGAAATAAATACAAAAGTCACAATGAAGACTCAAGTATAAGTAGACTGGCTCTTCTTACTGTATATGATTTGAACCTTTCCTGTGAGACCGGTTATAGATTCCGATGCTTCACTTCAGGTTTACTGTATCCGGTGGACTTTCTTATTGACGACGAAACGCAGAAATTGCATCGGAATTAAATGCAAAATGCACAATGCCGACTTAAGTACAAGAAAACTGACTCTTCTTACTGTCTATGTTTGAACCATTCCTGTTACACTAGTTATAGATTCCGATGCTTCACTTCAGGTTTACTGTATCCCTCTGACCACCTTATTGACGATGAAACACAGAAATTGCATCGGAATTAAATACAAAAGGCACAATGCCGAATTAAGTACAAGAAAACTGACTCTTCTTACTGTCTATGTTTGAACCATTCCTGTTACACTAGTTATAGATTCCGATGCTTCACTTCAGGTTTTCTGTATCCCTCTGACCTTGTTATTGACGATGAAACACAGAAATTGCATCGAAATTAAATACAAAAGGCACAATGCCGACTCAAGTACAAGGAGACTGGCTCTTCTTACTGTCTATGCTTTGAACCATTCCTGTGAGACAGGTTTTAAATTCCGTTGCTGCACTTCAGGATTACTGCAACCCATGGACCTTCTTATTTACGACGAAACACAGAAATTGCATCGGAATTAAATACAAAAGGCACAGTACCTACTTAAGTACAAGAAAACAGACACTTCCTACTGTCTACGTTTTTGAACCACTCCTGTGACACTAGTTATAGATTTCGATGCTTCACTTCAGGTTTACTGTACCCCACTGACATTCTTATTGACGATGAAACACAGAAATTGCATCGGAATTAAATAAAAAAGGCACAATGCCGACCTAAGTAATAGAAAACTGACTCTTCTTACTGACTGTGTTTTGAACCAATCCTGTAACACTAGTTATAGTATCCGATGCTCCACTTCAGGTTTACTGTATCCCTCTGACCTTCTTATTGTCGATGAAACACAGAAATTGCATCGGAATTAAATACAAAATGCACAATGCTGCCGCAAGTACAAGAAAACTGACTCTTCTTACTGTCTATGTTTGAACCATTCCTGTGAAACTAGTTATAGATTCCGATGCTTCACTTCAGGTTTACTGTATCCCTCTGACCTTCTAATTGACGATGAAACACAGAAATTGCATCGGAATTAAATACAAAAGGCAAAATGCAGACTTAAGTACAAGGAAACTGACTCTTCTTACTGTCTATGCTTTGAACCATTCCTGTGACGCTAGTTATAGATTCCAATGCTTCACTTCAGGTTTACTGTATCACTCTTACATTCGTATTGACGATGTAACACAGAAATTGCATCGGAATTATATACAAAAGGCACAATGCCGACTTAAGTATAAGAAAACTGACTCTTCTTACTGCCTATGGTTTTAACCATTCCTGTGACACTAGTTACAGATTCCGATGCTTCACTTCAGGTTTACTGTATCCCTCTGATCTTCTTATTGACGATGAAACACAGAAATAGCATCGGAATTAAATACAAAAGGCACAATGCCGACATAAGTACAAGATAACTGACTCTCCTTACTGTCTATGTTTTGAACCAATCCTGTGACACTAGTTATATATTCCGATGCTTCACTTCCTGCTTACTGTATCCCTCTGACCTTCTTATTGACGATGAAACACAGAATTTGCATCGGAATTAAATACAAAAGGCACAATGCCGACTCAAGTACAAGAAGACTGGCTCTTCTTAATGTCTATGTTTTGAACCATTCCTGTGACACTAGTTATAGATTCCGATTCTTCACTTCAGGTTTACTGAGTCCCGCTGACCTTCTTATTGAAATGAAACACAGAAATTGCATCGGAATTAAATACTAAAGGCACAATGCCGTCTTAAGTACAAGAAATGTGACTCCTCTTACCGTCTATGATTTGAACCATTCCTGTGTCACTAGTTATAGATTCCGATGCTTCACTTCAGGTTTACTGTATCCCTCTGACCTTCTTATTGACGATGAAACACAGAAATTGCATTGGAATTAAATACAAAAGGCTCAATGCCGGCTTAAGTACAAGAATACTTACTCTTCTTAATGTTTATGGTTTGAACCATTCCTGTGACACTAGTTATCCATTCCGATGCTTCACTTAAGGTTTACTGTATCCCTCTGACCTTCTTATTGAAGATGAAACACAGAAATTGCATTGGAATTAAATACAAAAGGCTCAATGCCGGCTTAAGTACAAGAATACTTACTCTTCTTACTGTTTATGTTTTGAACCATTCCTATGACACTAGTTATAGATTCCGTTGCTTCATTTCAGGTTTACTGTATCCCTCTGACCTTCTTATTGACGATGAAACACAGAAATTGCATCGGAATTATATACAAAAAGCACAATGCCGACTCAAGCACAAGAAGACTGGCTCTTCTTACTGTCTACGTTTTGAACGTTTCCTGTGAGCCCGGTTTTAGATTCCGATGCTTCACTTCAGGTTTACTGTATCCCTTGGACATTCTTATTGACAACGAAACACAGAAATAGCATCGGAATTAAATACAATAGGCACAATGACGGCTTAACCACAACAAAACTGACTCTTCTTACTGTCTATGTTTGAACCATTCCTGTGACACTAGTTATAGATTCAGATGCTGCACTTCAGGTATACTGTATCCAGCTGACCTTCTTATTGATGATGAAGCACAGAAATTGCAACGGAATTTCATACAAAAGGCACAATGCCGACTCAAGTACAAGAAGACTGGCTCTTCTTACTGTCTATGTTTTGAACCTTTCCTGTGAGACCGGTTTTAGATTCCGATGCTTCACTTCAGGTTTACTGTATCCCTCTGACCCTCTTAATGACGATGAGACATAGAAATTGCATCCGGATAAAATACAAAAGGCACAATGCCGACTTAAGTACAAGAAAACGGACTCTTCTTACCGTCTATGTTTTGAACCTTTCCTGTGACACTAGTTAGAGATAACGATGCTTCACTTCAGGTTTACTGTATCACTCTGACCTTCTTATTGACGATGAAACACAGAAAGTGCATCGGAATTAAACTCAAAAGGCACAATGCCGACATAAGTACAAGATAACGGACTCTTCTTACTGTCTATGTTTTGAACCATTTGTGTGACACTATTTATAGATTCCGATGCTTCACTTCAGGTTTACTGTATCCCTCTGACCTTCTTATTGACGATGAAACACAGAATTTGCATCGGAATTAAATACAAAAGGCACAATGCCGACTCAAGTACAAGAAGACTGGCTCTTCTTAATGTCTATGTTTTGAACCATTCCTGTGACACTAGTTATAGATTCCGAGGCATCACTTCAGGTTTACTGTATCCCTCTGACCCTCTTAATGACGATGAGACATAGAAATTGCATCCGGATAAAATACAAAAGGCACAATGCCGACTTAAGTACAAGAAAACGGACTCTTCTTACCGTCTATGTTTTGAACCTTTCCTGTGACACTAGTTAGAGATAACGATGCTTCACTTCAGGTTTACTGTATCCCTCTGACCTTCTTATTGACAATGAAACACAGAAAGTGCATCGGAATTAAACTACAAATGCACATTGCCGACTTAAGTAGAAGAAAACGGAATCTTCTTACTGTCTATGTTTTGAACCATTCCTGTGACACTAGTTACAGATTCAGATGCTGCACTTCAGGTATACTGTATCCAGCTGACCTTCTTATTGATGATGAAGCACAGAATTTGCATCGGAGTTAAATACAAAAGGCACAATGCCGACATTAGTCCAAGAAGACGGACTCTTCTTACTGTCAATGCTTTGAACCATACCTGTGACACTAGCTATGGATTCCGATGCTTCATTTCAGGTTTACTGTATCCCTCTGACTTTCTTATAGGCGATGAAACACAGAAATTGCATCGGAATTATATAAAAAGGCACAATGCCGATATAAGTACAAGAAGACTGACTCTTCTTACTGTCTATGTTTTGAACCATTCTTGTGACACTAGTTATAGATTCCGATGCTTCACTTCAGGTTTACTGAATCCCTCTGACCTTATTGGCGATGAAATATAGAAATTGCATCTTAATTAAATACAAAAGGCACAAAGCTGACTTAAGTACAAGAAGACTGACTTTTCTTACTGTCGATGGTTTGAACCATTCCTGTGGCACTAGTTATAGATTCAGATGCTGCACTTCTGGTATACTGCATCCAGCTGACCTTCTTATTGACGATGAAACACAGAAATTGCATCGGAACTAAGTACAAATGGCACAATGCCAACTCAAGTACAAGAAGCCCGGCTCTTCTTGCTGTCTATGTTTTGAACCATTCCTGTGACACTAGTTATAGATTCCGATGCTTCACTTCAGTTTTACTGTATCCCTCTGAGCTTCTTATTGACGATGAAACACAGAAATTGCATCGGAATTAAATACAAAAGGCACATTGCCGACTTAAGTACAAGAAAACTGACTCTTCTTACTTTCTATGTTTTGAACCATTTCTATGACACTAGTTATAGATTCCGATGCTTCACTTCAGGTTTACTGTATCCCTCTGACCTCCTTATTGACGACGAAACACAGAAATTGCATCGGAATTAAATACAAAAGCACAATGCCGACTCAAGTACAAGATGATTGGCTCTTCTTACTGTCTATGTTTTAAACCATTCCTGTGACACTAGTTATAGATTCCGATGCTTCAATTCAGATTTACTGTATCCCTCTGACCTTCTTATTGACGATGGAACATAGAACTTGCATCGGAATTAAATACAAAAGGCACAATGTCGTCATAAGTACAGGAAAACTGACTCTTCTAGCTGTCTACGTTTTGAACCATTCTTGTGACAGTAGTTATAGATTCCGATGCTTCACTTCAGGTTTACTGTAAACCCTCGGACTTTCTTAATGACGATGAAACACAGAAATTGCATCGGAATTAAATACAAAAGGCACAATGCCGACTTAAGTACAAGAAAACATACTTTTCTTACTGTCTTTGTTGTGAATCATTCCTGTGACACTAGTTATAGATTCCGATCCTTCCCTTCGAGCTTACTGTATCCCTCTGACCCTGTTATTGACGATGAAACACAGAAATTGCATCGGAATGAAATACAAAAGGCACAATGCCGACTTAAGTACAACAAGACTGACTCTTCTTACTGTCTATGTTTTGAACCATTCCTGTGTCACTAGTTATAGATTCCGATTCTTCACTTCAGGTTTACTGAATCCCGCAGACAATTTTATTGACAATGAAACACAGAAATTGCATCGGAATTTAATACAAAACGCACAACGCCGACTCAAATACAAGAAGACTGGCTCTTCTTACTGTCTCTGGTATGAACCTTTCCTGTGAGACAGGTTTAAGATTCCGATGCTTCACTTCAGGTTTACTGTATCCGGTGGACTTTCTTATTGACGATGAAACGCAGAAATTGCATCGGAATTGAATACAAAAGGCACAATGCCGACTTAAGTACAAGAAATATGACACTTCTTACTGTCCATGCTTTGAACCATTCTTGTGACCCTAGATATACATTCCGATGCTTCACTTCAGGTTTACTGTATCCCTCTGACCTTTTTATTGACGATGAAACACAGAAATTGCATCGGCATTAAATACAAAAGGCACAATGCCGACTTAAGTACAAGGAAACTGACTCTTCTTACTGTCTATGTTTGAACCATTTCTGTGACACTAGTTATAGATTCCGATGCTTCACATCAGATTTACTGTATCCCTCTGACCTTCTTATTGACGATGAAACACAGAAATAGAATCGGAATTATATACCAAAGGCACAATGCCGACTCAAGTACAAGAAGACTGGCTCTTTTTGCTGTCTATGTTTGAACCTTTCCTGTGAGACCGGTTTTAGATTCCGATGCTTCACTTCAGGTATACTGTATCCCTTGGACCTTCTTATCGACGCCGAAACACAGAAATTGCATCGGAATTAAATAGAATAGGCACAATGCCGACTTAATTAGAAGAAAACTGACTCTTCTTACTGTCTATGATTTGAACCATTCCTGTGACACTGGTTATTGATTCCGATGCTTCTCTTCAGGTTTACTGAATCCCTCTGTCCTTCTTATTGACGATGAAACATAGAAATTGCATGTTAATTAAATACAAAAGGCACAAAGCTGACTTAAGTACAAGAAGACTGACTTTTCTTACTGTCTATGGTTTGAACCATTCCTGTGACACTCGTTATATATTCCAATGCTTTACTTCAAGCTTACTGTATCCCTCTGAGATTCTTATTGACGATGAAACACAGAAATTGCATCGGAATTAAATACAAAAGGCACATTGCCGACTTAAGTACAAGAAAACTGACTCTTCTTACTTTCTATGTTTTGAACCATTTCTATGACACTAGTTATAGATTCCGATGCTACACTTCAGGTTTACTGTATCCCTCTGACCTACTTATTGACGATGAAACACAGAAATTGCATCGGAATTAAATACAAAAGCACAATGCCGACTCAAGTACAAGAAGACTGGCTCTTCTTACTCTCTATGTTTTAAACCATTCCTGTGACACTAGTTATAGATTCCGATGCTTCAATTCAGATTTACTGTATAGCTCTGACCTTCTTATTGACGATGAAACACAGAAATTGCATCGGAATTAAATACAAAAGGCACAATGCCGACTTAAGTACAAGGAAACTGACTCTTCTTACTATCTATGTTTGAACCATTTCTGTGACACTAGCTATAGATTCCGATGCTTCACTTCAGGTTAACTGTATCCCTCTGACCTTCTTATTGACGATGATACACAGAAATTGCTTCTTAATTAAATACAAAAGGCACAATGCCGACTTAGGCACAAGAAGACTGACTCTTCTTACTGTCTATGGTTTGAACCGTTCCTGTGACACTAGTTATAGATTCAGATGCTGCACTTCAGGTATACTGTATCCCTCTGACCTTTTTATTGACGATGAAACACTGAAATTGCGCCGGAATTAAATACAAAAGGCACAATGCCGACTTAAGTACAAGGAAACTGACTCTTCTTATTTTCTATGTTTTGAACCATTTCATTGACACTAATTATAGATTCCGATGCTTCACTTCAGGTTTACTGTATCCCTTGTACCTTCTTATGGACGCCGAAACACAGAAATTGCATCGGAATTAAATAGAATAGGCACAATGCCGACTTAAGTACAAGAAAACTGATTCTTCTTACTGTCTATGATTTGAACCATTCCTGTGTCACTAGTTATAGATTCCGATGCTTCTCTTCAGGATTATTGTATCCCTCTGACATTTTATTATTGACGATGTAACACAGAAATTACATCGGTATTAAATACAAAAGGCACAATGCCAACTCAAGTACAAGAAGACTGGCTCTTCTTACTGTCTATGTTTTGAAACATTCCTGTGACACTATCTATAGATTCCGATGCTTCACTTCAGGTTTACTGTATCACTCTGACCTTCTTATTGACTATGAAACACAGAAATTGCTTCTTAATTAAATACAAAAGGCACAATGCTGACTTGAGTACAAGAAGACTGACTCTTCTTACTGTCTATGGTTTGAACCATTCTTGTGACACTAGTTATAGATTCAGATGCTGCACTTCACGTATACTGTATTCAGCTGACCTTCTTATTGATGATGAAGCACAGAATTTATATCGGAGTTAAATACAAAAGGCACAATGCCGACATAAGTCAAGAAGACTGACTCTTCTTACTGCCTATGTTTTGAACCGTTCCTGTGACACTAGTTATAGATTCCGATGCTTCACTTCAGTTTTACTGTTTCCCTCTGACATTCTTATTGACGATGAAACACAGAAATTGCATCGGAATTAAATACAAAAGGCACAATGCCAACTCATGTACAAGAAGACTGGCTCTTCTTATTGTCTATGTTTTGAACCATTCCTGTGACACTAGTTATAGATTCCGATGCTTCACTTTAGGTTTACTGTATCCCTCAGACCTTCTTATTGACGATGATACACAGAAATTGCATCGGAATTAAATACAAAAGACACAATGCCCACTTAAGTACAAGAAAACTGACTCTTCTTACTATCTATATTTCGAACCATTCCTGTGACACTAGTTAAATATTCCAATGCTTCACTTCAAGCTTACTGTATCCCTCTGACCTTCTTATTGACGATGAAACACAGAAATTGCATCGGAATTAAATACAAAAGGCACATTGCCGACCTAAGTACAAGAAAACTGACTCTTCTTACTTTCTATGTTTTGAACCATTTCTATGACACTAGTTATAGATTCCGATGCTTCACTTCAGGTTTACTGTATCCCTCTGACCTCCTTATTGACGATGAAACACAGAAATTGCATCGGAATTAAATACAAAAGGCACAATGCCGACTCAAGTACAAGAAGACTGGCTCTTCTTACTGTCTATGTTTTAAACCATTCCTGTGACACTAGTTATAGATTCCGATGCTTCAATTCAGATTCACTGTATCCCTCTCACCTTCTTATTGACGAAGAAACATAGAAATTGCATCGGATTAAATGCAAAAGGCACAATGCCGTCGTAAGTACAGGAAAACTGACTCTTCTTACAGTCTATGTTTTGAACCATTCTTGTGACACTAGTTATAGATTCTGATGCTTCACTTCAGGTTTACTGTATCCCTCTGACTTTCTTATTAACGATGAAACTCAGAAATTGCATCGGAATTAAATACAAAAGGCACAATGCCGACTTAAGTACAAGAAAACTTACTTTTCTTACTGTCTTTGCTGTGAACCATTCCTGTGACACTAGTTATAGATTCCGATGCTTCCCTTCAAGCTTACTGTATCCCTCTGACCTTCTTATTGACGATGAAACACAGAAATTACGTCGGAATTAAATACAAAAGGCACAATGCCGACTTAAGTACAAGAAGACTGACTCTTCTTACTGTCTATGTTTTGAACCATTCCTGTGACACTAGTTATAGATTCCGATTCTTCACGTCAAGTTTACTGAATCCCGCTGACATTCTTATTGACGACGAAACGCAGAAATAGCATCGGAATTGAATACAAAAGGCACAATACCGACTTAAGTACAAGACGTATAACACTTCTTACTGTCCATGTTTTGAACCATTCCTGTGACCCTAGTTATACATTCCGATGCTTCAGTTCAGGTTTGCTGTATCCCTCTGACCTTTTTATTGTCGATGAAACACAGAAATTGCATCGGAATTAAATGGAAAAGACACAATGCCGAACTAAGTACAAGAAAACTGACTCTTCTTACTGTCTATGTTTTGCACCTTTCCTGTGAAACCGGTTTTAGATTCCGATGCTTCACTTCAGGTTCACTGTACCCTCTGACCTTCTTATTGACGATGAAACATAGAAATTGCATCGGGATTAAATACAAATGACACAATGCCGACTTAAGTACAAGAAAACGGACTCTTCTTTCTGTCTATTTATTGAACCATTCCTGTGACACTAGTTATAGATTCCGATGCTTCAATTCAGATTTACTGTATCCCTCTGACCTTATTGACGATGAAACACAGAAAGTGCGTCGGAATTAAACTCAAAAGGCACAATGCCGACTTAAGTGCAAGAAATCGGACTCTTCTTACTGTCAATGTTTTGAACCATTCCTGTGACAACAGTTATAGATACCGATGCTTCACTTCAAGTTTACTGTATCCCTCTGACCTTCTTATTGACGATGAAACACAAAAATTGCATCTTAATTAAATACAAAAGGCACAATGCCAACTTAAGTACAAGAAGACTGACTCTTCTTACTGTCTATGGTTTGAACCATTCCTGTGACACTAGTTCTAGATTCAGATGCTGCACTTCAGGTATAGTGTATCCAAATGACCTTCTTATTGATGATGAAGCACAGAAATTGCATCGGAGTTAAATACAAAAGGCACATTTCCGACTTTAGTACAAGAAGATTGACTCTTCTTACTGTCTGTGTTTTGACCATTCCTGTGACACTAGTTATAGATTCCGATGCGTCACTACAGTTTTACTGTATCCCTCTGACCTTCTTATTGACGATGAAACACAGAAATTGCATCGGAATTAAATAAAGAAGGCACAATACCGACTGAAGTACAAGAAGACTGCCTCTTCCTACTGTCTATGTTTTGAACCATTCCTGTGACACTAGTTTTAGATTCCGATGCTTCACTTCAGGTTTACTGTACCCCTCTGACCTCCTTATTGACGATGAAACTCAGAAATTGCTTCTTAATTAAATACAAAAGGCACAATGCCGACTTAAGTACAGGAAGACTGACTCTGCTAATTGGCTATGTTTTGAACCATTTCTGTGACACTAGTTTTAGATTCCGATGCTTCACTTCAGGTTTACTGTATCCCTTTGACCTTCTTATTGACGATCAAACACAGAAATTTCATCGGAATTAAATACAAAAGGCACAATGCAGACTCAAGTACAAGAAGACCGGCTCTTCTTACTGCCAATGTTTCGAACCATTCCTGTGACACTAGTTATAGATTCCGATGCTTCACTTCAGGTTTACTGTATCCAGCTGGCTTTCTTATTGACGATGAAACACAGAAATTGCATCGGAATTATATACAAAAGGCACAATGCCGACTTAAGTACAAGAAGACTGACTCTTCTTACTGTCTATATTTTGAACCATTCCTGTGACACTAGTTATAGATTCCGATGCTTCACTTCAGGTTTACTGTATCCCTTTGACCTTCTTATTGACGATGAAACACAGAAATTGCATCGGAATTAAATACAAAAGGCACAATGACGACTTAAGTACAAGAAGACTGACTCTTCCTACTGTCTATGATTTGAACCACTCCTGTGACACTAGTGTTAGATTCCGATGCTTCACTTCAGGTTTACTGTATCCTTCTGACCGTCTTATTGACGATGAAACACATAAATTGCATCTGAATTAAATAGAAATGGCACAATGCCGACTTAAGTACAAGAAGACTGACTCTACCTACTGTCTATGCTTTGAACCAATCCTGTGACACTAGTTATAGATTCCGATGCTTCACTTCAGGTTTACTGTATCCCTCAGAACTTCTTATTGACGATGAAACACAGAAATTGAATCGGAATTAAATACAAATGACACAATGCCCACTTATGTACAAGAAAACTGACTCTTCCTACTGTCTATGTTTCGAACCATTCCTGTGACACTATTTATATATTCCAATGCTTCACTTCAAGCTTACTGTATCCCTCTGACCTTCTTATTGACGATGAAACACAGAAATTGCATCGGAATTAAATACAAAAGGCACAATGCCGACTCAAGTACAAGAAGACTAGCTCTTCTTACTGTCTATGTTTTAAACCATTCCTGTCACACTAGTTATAGATTCCGATGCTTCAATTCAGATTTACTGTATCCCTCTGACCTTCTTATTGACGATGAAACATAGAAATTGCATCGGAATTAAATGCAAAATGTACAATGCCGTCTTAAGTACAGGAAAACTGACTCTTCTTACTGTTTATGTTTTGAACCATTCCTGTGACAACAGTTATAGATACCGATGCTTCACTTCAAGTTTACTGTATCCCTCTGACCTTCTTATTGACGATGAAACACAAAAATTGCATCTTAATTAAATACAAAAGGCACAATGCCAACTTAAGTACAAGAAGACTGACTCTTCTTACTGTCTATGGTTTGAACCATTCCTGTGACACTAGTTCTAGATTCAGATGCTGCACTTCAGGTATAGTGTATCCAAATGACCTTCTTATTGATGATGAAGCACAGAAATTGCATCGGAGTTAAATACAAAAGGCACATTTCCGACTTTAGTACAAGAAGATTGACTCTTCTTACTGTCTGTGTTTTGACCATTCCTGTGACACTAGTTATAGATTCCGATGCGTCACTACAGTTTTACTGTATCCCTCTGACCTTCTTATTGACGATGAAACACAGAAATTGCATCGGAATTAAATAAAGAAGGCACAATACCGACTGAAGTACAAGAAGACTGCCTCTTCCTACTGTCTATGTTTTGAACCATTCCAGTGACACTAGTTTTAGATTCCGATGCTTCACTTCAGGTTTACTGTACCCCTCTGACCTCCTTATTGACGATGAAACTCAGAAATTGCTTCTTAATTAAATACAAAAGGCACAATGCCGACTTAAGTACAGGAAGACTGACTCTGCTAATTGGCTATGTTTTGAACCATTTCTGTGACACTAGTTTTAGATTCCGATGCTTCACTTCAGGTTTACTGTATCCCTTTGACCTTCTTATTGACGATCAAACACAGAAATTTCATCGGAATTAAATACAAAAGGCACAATGCAGACTCAAGTACAAGAAGACCGGCTCTTCTTACTGCCAATGTTTCGAACCATTCCTGTGACACTAGTTATAGATTCCGATGCTTCACTTCAGGTTTACTGTATCCAGCTGGCTTTCTTATTGACGATGAAACACAGAAATTGCATCGGAATTATATACAAAAGGCACAATGCCGACTTAAGTACAAGAAGACTGACTCTTCTTACTGTCTATATTTTGAACCATTCCTGTGACACTAGTTATAGATTCCGATGCTTCACTTCAGGTTTACTGTATCCCTTTGACCTTCTTATTGACGATGAAACACAGAAATTGCATCGGAATTAAATACAAAAGGCACAATGACGACTTAAGTACAAGAAGACTGACTCTTCCTACTGTCTATGATTTGAACCACTCCTGTGACACTAGTGTTAGATTCCGATGCTTCACTTCAGGTTTACTGTATCCTTCTGACCGTCGTATTGACGATGAAACACATAAATTGCATCTGAATTAAATAGAAATGGCACAATGCCGACTTAAGTACAAGAAGACTGACTCTACCTACTGTCTATGCTTTGAACCATTCCTGTGACACTAGTTATAGATTCCGATGCTTCACTTCAGGTTTACTGTATCCCTCAGAACTTCTTATTGACGATGAAACACAGAAATTGAATCGGAATTAAATACAAATGACACAATGCCCACTTATGTACAAGAAAACTGACTCTTCCTACTGTCTATGTTTCGAACCATTCCTGTGACACTATTTATATATTCCAATGCTTCACTTCAAGCTTACTGTATCCCTCTGACCTTCTTATTGACGATGAAACACAGAAATTGCATCGGAATTAAATACAAAAGGCACAATGCCGACTCAAGTACAAGAAGACTAGCTCTTCTTACTGTCTATGTTTTAAACCATTCCTGTCACACTAGTTATAGATTCCGATGCTTCAATTCAGATTTACTGTATCCCTCTGACCTTCTTATTGACGATGAAACATAGAAATTGCATCGGAATTAAATGCAAAATGTACAATGCCGTCTTAAGTACAGGAAAACTGACTCTTCTTACTGTTTATGTTTTGAACCATTCCTGTGACACTAGTTATAGATTCCGATGCTTCACTTCAGGTTTACTCTATCCCTCTGACCTTCTTACTGACGATGAAACACAGATATTGCATCGGCATTAAATACAAAAGGCACAATGCCGACTTAAGTACAAGAAAACTGACTCTTTTCACTGTCTATGTTTTGAACCATTCCTGTGACACTAGTTATAGATTCCGATGCTTCACTTCAGGTTTACTGTATCACTCTGATCTTCTTATTGACGATGAAACACAGAAATTGCATCGGAATTAAATACAAAAGGCACAATGCCGACTTAAGTACAAGCAAACTGACTCATCTTACTGTCTATGTTTGACCCATTCCTGTGACACTAGTTATAGATTCCGATGCTTCACTTCAGGTTTACTGCATCCCTCTGACCTTCTTATTGACGATGAAACACAGAAATAGCATCGGAATTATATACCAAAGGCACAATGCCGACTCAAGTACAAGAAGACTGCCTCTTTCTACTGTCTATGTTTGAACCTTTAATGTGAGACCGTTTTTAGATTCCGATGCTTCACTTCAGGTTTACTGTAACCCTTGCACCTTCTTATGGACGCCGAAACACAGAAATTGCATCGGAATTAAATAGAATAGGCACAATGCCCCATGAACCATGGACCTTGCCGTTGGTGGGGAGGCTTGCGTGCCTCAGCGATACAGATAGCCGTACCGTAGGTGCAACCACAACGGAGGGGTATCTGTTGAGAGGCCAGACAAACGTGTGGTTCCTGAAGAGGGGCAGCAGCCTTTTCAGTAGTTGCAAGGGCAACAGTCTGGATGATTGACTGATCTGGCCTTGTAACAATAACCAAAACGGCCTTGCTGCGCTGGTACTGCGAACGGCTGAAAGCAAGGGGAAACTACAGCCGTAATTTTTCCCGAGGGCATGCAGCTTTACTGTATGATTACATGATGATGGCGTCCTCTTGGGTAAAATATTCCGGAGGTAAAATAGTCCCCCATTCGGATCTCCGGGCGGGGACTACTCAAGAGGATGTCGTTATCAGGAGAAAGAAAACTGGCGTTCTACGGATCGGAGCGTGGAATGTCAGATCCCTTAATCGGGCAGGTAGGTTAGAAAATTTAAAAAGGGAAATGGATAGGTTGAAGTTAGATATAGTGGGAATTAGTGAAGTTCGGTGGCAGGAGGAACAAGACTTCTGGTCAGGTGACTACAGGGTTATAAACACAAAATCAAATAGGGGTAATGCAGGAGTAGGTTTAATAATGAATAGGAAAATAGGAATGCGGGTAAGCTACTACAAACAGCATAGTGAACGCATTATTGTGGCCAAGATAGATACGAAGCCCACGCCTACTACAGTAGTACAAGTTTATATGCCAACTAGCTCTGCAGATGACGAAGAAATTGAAGAAATGTATGATGAAATAAAAGAAATTATTCAGATTGTGAAGGGAGACGAAAATTTAATAGTCATGGGTGACTGGAATTCGAGTGTAGGAAAAGGGAGAGAAGGAAACATAGTAGGTGAATATGGATTGGGGGACAGAAATGAAAGAGGAAGCCGCCTGGTCGAATTTTGCACAGAGCACAACATAATCATAACTAACACTTGGTTTAAGAATCATGAAAGAAGGTTGTATACATGGAAGAACCCTGGAGATACTAAAAGGTATCAGATAGATTATATAATGGTAAGACAGAGATTTAGGAACCAGGTTTTAAATTGTAAGACATTTCCAGGGGCAGATGTGGACTCTGACCACAATCTATTGGTTATGACCTGTAGATTAAAACTGAAGAAACTGCAAAAAGGTGGAAATTTAAGGAGATGGGACCTGGATAAACTAAAAGAACCAGAGTTGGTACAGAGATTCAGGGAGAGCATAAGGGAGCAATTGACAGGAATGGGGGAAATAAATACAGTAGAAGAAGAATGGGTAGCTTTGAGGGATGAAGTAGTGAAGGCAGCAGATGATCAAGTAGGTAAAAAGACGAGGGCTAGTAGAAATCCTTGGGTAACAGAAGAAATATTGAATTTAATTGATGAAAGGAGAAAATATAAAAATGCAGTAAGTGAAACAGGCAAAAAGGAATACAAACGTCTCAAAAATGAGATCGACAGGAAGTGCAAAATGGCTAAGCAGGGATGGCTAGAGGACAAATGTAAGGATGTAGAGGCCTATCTCACTAGGGGTAAGATAGATACCGCCTACAGGAAAATTAAAGAGACCTTTGGAGATAAGAGAACGACTGGTATGAATATCAAGAGCTCTGATGGAAACCCAGTTCTAAGCAAAGAAGGGAAAGCAGAAAGGTGGAAGGAGTATATAGAGGGTCTATACAAGGGCGATGTACTTGAGGACAATATTATGGAAATGGAAGAGGATGTAGATGAAGATGAAATGGGAGATATGATACTGCGTGAAGAGTTTGACAGAGCACTGAAAGACCTGAGTCGAAACAAGGCCCCCGGAGTAGACAATATTCCATTGGAACTACTGATGGCCGTGGGAGAGCCAGTCCTGACAAAACTCTACCATCTGGTGAGCAAGATGTATGAAACAGGCGAAATACCCTCAGACTTCAAGAAGAATATAATAATTGCAATCCCAAAGAAAGCAGGTGTTGACAGATGTGAAAATTACCGAACTATCAGCTTAATAAGTCACAGCTGCAAAATACTAACACGAATTCTTTACAGACGAATGGAAAAACTAGTAGAAGCCAACCTCGGGGAAGATCAGTTTGGATTCCGTAGAAACACTGGAACACGTGAGGCAATACTGACCTTACGACTTATCTTAGAAGAAAGATTAAGGAAAGGCAAACCTACGTTTCTAGCATTTGTAGACTTAGAGAAAGCTTTTGACAATGTTGACTGGAATACTCTCTTTCAAATTCTAAACGTGGCAGGGGTAAAATACAGGGAGCGAAAGGCTATTTACAATTTGTACAGAAACCAGATGGCAGTTATAAGAGTCGAGGGACATGAAAGGGAAGCAGTGGTTGGGAAGGGAGTAAGACAGGGTTGTAGCCTCTCCCCGATGTTGTTCAATCTGTATATTGAGCAAGCAGTAAAGGAAACAAAAGAAAAATTCGGAGTAGGTATTAAAATTCATGGAGAAAAAATAAAAACTTTGAGGTTCGCCGATGACATTGTAATTCTGTCAGAGACAGCAAAGGACTTGGAAGAGCAGTTGAATGGAATGGACAGTGTCTTGAAAGGAGGATATAAGATGAACATCAACAAAAGCAAAACAAGGATAATGGAATGTAGTCTAATTAAGTCGGGTGATGCTGAGGGAATTAGATTAGGAAATGAGGCACTTAAAGAAGTAAAGGAGTTTTGCTATTTGGGGAGCAAAATAACTGATGATGGTCGAAGTAGAGAGGATATAAAATGTAGGCTGGCAATGGCAAGGAAAGCGTTTCTGAAGAAGAGAAATTTGTTAACATCCAGTATTGATTTAAGTGTCAGGAAGTCATTTCTGAAGGTATTCGTATGGAGTGTAGCCATGTATGGAAGTGAAACATGGACGATAAATAGTTTGGACAAGAAGAGAATAGAAGCTTTCGAAATGTGGTGCTACAGAAAAATGCTGAAGATTAGATGGGTAGATCACATAACTAATGAGGAAGTATTGAATAGGATTGGGGAGAAGAGAAGTTTGTGGCACAACTTGACCAGAAGAAGGGATCGGTTGGTAGGACATGTTCTGAGGCATCAAGGGATCACCAATTTAGTATTGGAGGGCAGCGTGGAGGGTAAAAATCGTAGAGGGAGACCAAGAGATGAATACACTAAGCAGATTCAGAAGGATGTGGGTTGCAGTAGGTACTGGGAGATGAAAAGGCTTGCACAGGATAGGGTAGCATGGAGAGCTGCATCAAACCAGTCTCAGGACTGAAGACCACAACAACAACAACAGGCACAATGCCGACTTAAGTACAAGAAAACTGACTCTTCTTACTGTCTATGATTTGAACCATTCCTGTGTCACTAGGTATAGATTCCGATGCTTCTCTTCAGGATTATTGTATCGCTCTGACATTTTCTTATTGACGATGAAACACAGAAATTGCATCGGCATTAAATACAAAAGGCACAATGCCGACTCAAGTACAAGAAGACTGGCTCTTCTTACTGTCTATGTTTTGAACCATTCCTGTGACACTGTCTATAGATTCCGATGCTTCACTTCAGGTTTACTGTATCACTCTGACCTTCTTATTGACGATGAAACACAGAAATTGCTTCTTAATTAAATACAAAAGGCACAATGCTGACTTGAGTACAAGAAGACTGACTCTTCTTACTGTCTATGGTTTGAACCATTCGTGTGACACTAGTTATAGCTTCAGATGCTACACTTCAGGTATACTGTATCCAGCTGACCTTCTTATTGATGATGAAGCACAGAAATTGCATCGGAGTTAAATACAAAAGGCACAATGCCGACATAAGTCAAGAAGACTGACTCTTCTTACTGCCTATGTTTTGAACCGTTCCTGTGACACTAGTTATAGATTCCGATGCTTCACTTCAGTTTTACTGTTTCCCTCTGACCTTCTTATTGACGATGAAACACAGAAATTGCATCGGAATTAAATACAAAAGGCACAATGCCAACTCAAGTACAAGAAAATGGACTCTTCTTACTGTCTATTTATTGAACCATTCCTGTGACACTAGTTATAGATTCCGATGCTTCACTTCAGGTTTACTGTATCCCTCTGACCTTCTTATTGACGATCAAACACAGAAATTTCATCGGAATTAAATACAAAAGGCACAATGCAGACTCAAGTACAAGAAGACCGGCTCTTCTTACTGCCAATGTTTCGAACCATTCCTGTGACACTAGTTATAGATTCCGATGCTTCACTTCAGGTTTACTGTATCCAGCTGGCTTTCTTATTGACGATGAAACACAGAAATTGCATCGGAATTATATACAAAAGGCACAATGCCGACTTAAGTACAAGAAGACTGACTCTTCTTACTGTCTATATTTTGAACCATTCCTGTGACACTAGTTATAGATTCCGATGCTTCACTTCAGATTTACTGTATCCCTTTGACCTTCTTATTGACGATGAAACACAGAATTTGCATCGGAATTAAATACAAAAGGCACAATGACGACTTAAGTACAAGAAGACTGACTCTTCCTACTGTCTATGATTTGAACCACTCCTGTGACACTAGTGTTAGATTCCGATGCTTCACTTCAGGTTTACTGTATCCTTCTGACCGTCTTATTGACGATGAAACACAGAAATTGCATCTGAATTAAATAGAAATGGCACAATGCCGACTTAAGTACAAGAAGACTGACTCTACCTACTGTCTATGCTTTGAACCATTCCTGTGACACTAGTTATAGATTCCGATGCTTCACTTCAGGTTTACTGTATCCCTCAGAACTTCTTATTGACGATGAAACACAGAAATTGCATCGGAATTAAATACAAATGACACAATGCCCACTTATGTACAAGAAAACTGACTCTTCTTACTGTCTATGTTTCGAACCATTCCTGTGACACTAGTTATATATTCCAATGCTTCACTTCAAGCTTACTGTATCCCTCTGACCTTCTTATTGACGATGAAACACAGAAATTGCATCGGAATTAAATACAAAAGGCACATTGCCGACTAAAGTACAAGAAAACTGACTCTTCTTACTTTCTATGTTTTGAACCATTTCTTTGACACTAGTTATAGATTCCGATGCTTCACTTCAGGTTTACTGTATCCCTCTGACCTTCTTATTGACGATGAAACATAGAAATTGCATCGGAATTAAATGCAAAATGTACAATGCCGTCTTAAGTACAGGAAAACTGACTCTTCTTACTGTTTATGTTTTGAACCATTCCTGTGACACTAGTTATAGATTCCGATGCTTCACTTCAGGTTTACTCTATCCCTCTGACCTTCTTACTGACGATGAAACACAGATATTGCATCGGCATTAAATACAAAAGGCACAATGCCGACTTAAGTACAAGAAAACTGACTCTTTTCACTGTCTATGTTTTGAACCATTCCTGTGACACTAGTTATAGATTCCGATGCTTCACTTCAGGTTTACTGTATCCCTCTGATCTTCTTATTGACGATGAAACACAGAAATTGCATCGGAATTAAATACAAAAGGCACAATGCCCACTTAAGTACAAGCAAACTGACTCATCTTACTGTCTATGTTTGACCCATTCCTGTGACACTAGTTATAGATTCCGATGCTTCACTTCAGGTTTACTGCATCCCTCTGACCTTCTTATTGACGATGAAACACAGAAATAGCATCGGAATTATATACCAAAGGCACAATGCCGACTCAAGTACAAGAAGACTGGCTCTTTTTACTGTCTATGTTTGAACCTTTAATGTGAGACCGTTTTTAGATTCCGATGCTTCACTTCAGGTTTACTGTATCCCTTGCACCTTCTTATGGACGCCGAAACACAGAAATTGCATCGGAATTAAATAGAATAGGCACAATGCCGACTTACGTACAAGAAAACTGACTCTTCTTACTGTCTATGATTTGAACCATTCCTGTGTCACTAGTTATAGATTCCGATGCTTCTCTTCAGGATTATTGTATCCCTCTGACATTTTCTTATTGACGATGAAACACAGAAATTACATCGGTATTAAATACAAAAGGCACAATGCCAACTCAAGTACAAGAAGACTGGCTCTTCTTACTGTCTATGTTTTGAACCATTCCTGTGACACTACTTATAGATTCCGATGCTTCACTTCAGTTTTACTGTTTCCCTCTGACCTTCTTATTGACGATGATACACAGAAATTGCATCGGAATTAAATACAAAAGACACAATGCCCACTTAAGTACAAGAAAACTGACTCTTCTTACTGTCTATGTTTTAAACCATTCCTGTGACACTAGTTATACATTCCGATGCTTCAATTCAGATTTACTGTATCCCTCTGACCTTCTTATTGACGATGAAACATAGAAATTGCATCGGATTAAATGCAAAAGGCACAATGCCGTCGTAAGTACAGGAAAACTGACTCTTCTTACATTATATGTTTTGAACCATTCTTGTGACACTAGTTATAGATTCTGATGCTTCACTTCAGGTTTACTGTATCCCTCTGACTTTCTTAATAACGATGAAACTCAGAAATTGCATCGGAATTAAATACAAAAGCACAATGCCGACTTAAGTACAAGAAAACTTAATTTTCTTACTGTCTTTGCTGTGAACCATTCCTGTGACACTAGTTATAGATTCCGATGCTTCCCTTCAAGCTTACTGTATCCCTCTGACCTTCTTATTGACGATGAAACACAGAAATTACATCGGTATTAAATACAAAAGGCACAATGCTGACTTGAGTACAAGAGGACTGACTCTTCTTACTGTCTATGGTTTGAACCATTCGTGTGACACTAGTTATAGATTCCGATGCTTCACTTCAGGTTTACTGTATCCCTCTGACCACCTTATTGACGATGAAACTCGGAAATAGCATCGGAATTAAATACAAAAGGCACAATGCCGACTCAAGTACAAGAAGACTGGCTCTTCTTACTGTCTTTGTTTTAAACCATTCCTGTGACACTAGTTATAGATTCCGATGCTTCAATTCAGATTTACTGTATCCCTCTGACCTTCTTATTGACGATGAAACATAGAAATTGCATCGGATTAAATGCAAAAGGCACAATGCCGACTTAAGTACGAGAAGACTGACACTTCTTACTGTCTATGTTTTGAACCATTCCTGTGACACTAGTTATAGATTCCGATTCCTCACGTCAAGTTTACTGAATGCCGCTGACATTCTTATTGACGACGAAACGCAGAAATAGCATCGGAATTGAATACAAAAGGCACAATACCGACTTAAGTACAAGACGTATAACACTTCTTACTGTCCATGTTTTGAACCATTCCTGTGGCCCTAGTTATACATTCCGATGCTTCAGTTCAGGTTTGCTGTATCCCTCTGACCTTTTTATTGTCGATGAAACACAGAAATTGCATCGGAATTAAATGGAAAAGGCACAATGCCGAACTAAGTACAAGAAAACTGACTCTTCTTACTGTCTATGTTTTGAACCTTTCCTGTGAAACCGGTTTTAGATTCCGATGCTTCACTTCAGGTTCACTGTATCCCTCTGACCTTCTTATTGACGATGAAACATAGAAATTGCATCGGGATTAAATACAAATGGCACAATGCCGACTTAAGTACAAGAAAATGGACTCTTCTTACTGTCTATTTATTGAACCATTCCTGTGACACTAGTTATAGATTCCGATGCTTCACCTCAGGTTTACTGTATCCCTCTGACCTTCTTATTGACGATGAAACACAGAAAGTGCGTCGGAATTAAACTCAAAAGGCACAATGCCGACTTAAGTGCAAGAAATCGGACTCTTCTTACTGTCAATGTTTTGAACCATTCCTGTGACACTAGTTAAGATTCCGATGCTTCACTTCAGGTTCACTGTATCCCTCTGACCTTCTTATTGGCGATGAATCACAGAAATTGCATCGGAATTAAACGCAAAAGGTACAATGCCGACTCAAGTACAAGAAGTCTGGCTCTTCTTACTGTCCATGTTTTGAACCTTTTCTGTGAGCCCGGTTTTAGATTCAGATGCTTCACTCCAGGTTTACTGTATCCCTTGGGCATTCCTATTGACGACGAAACACAGAATTTGCCTCGGAATTAAATACAAAAGGCACAATGACCCCCTAAGTACAAGAAATTTGACACTTCTTACTGTCTATGTTTGAACCATTCCTGTGACCCTAGTTATATATTCCGATGCTTCACTTCAGGTTGACTGTATCCCTCTGACTTCCTTATTGACGATGAAACACAAAAATTGCATAGGAATTACATAAAAAAGGCACAATGCCGACTCAAGTACAAGAAGACTGGCTCTTCTTAATGTCTATGATTTGAACCATTCCTGTGACACTAGTTTTAGATTCCGATGCTTCACTTCAGGTTTACTGTATCCCTCTGACCTTCTTATTGACGATGAAACACAAAAATTGCATCGTAATTAAATACAAAAGGCACAATGCCAACTTAAGTACAAGAAGACTGACTCTTCTTACTGTCTATGGTTTGAACCATTCCTGTGACACTAATTATAGATTCAGATGCTGCACTTCAGGTATAGTGTATCCAAATGACCTTCTTATTGATGATGAAGCACAGAAATTGCATCGGAGTTAAATACAAAAGGCACAATTCCGACTTTAGTACAAGAAGACTGACTCTTCTTACTGTCTGTGTTTTGACCATTCCTGTGACACTAGTTATAGATTCCGATGCGTCACTACAGTTTTACTGTATTCCTCTGACCTTCTTATTGACGATGAAACACAGAAATTGCATCGGAATTAAATAAAGAAGGCACAATGCCGACTGAAGTACAAGAAGACTGCCTCTTCCTACTGTCTATGTTTTGAACCATTCCTGTGACACTACTTTTAGATTCCGATGCTTCACTTCAGGTTTACTGTATCCCTCTGACCTCCTTATTGACGACGAAACACAGAAATTGCATCATAATTAAATACAAAAGGCACAATGCCGACTTAAGTACAGGAGGACTGACTCTGCTAATTGTCTATGTTTTGAACCATTTCTGTGACACTAGTTTTAGATTCCGATGCTTCACTTCAGGTTTACTGTATCCCTCTGACCTTCTTATTGACGATCAAACACAGAAATTTCATCTGAATTAAATACAAAAGGCACAATGCAGACTCAAGTACAAGAAGACTGGGTCTTCTTACTGCCAATGTTTCGAACCATTCCTGTGACACTAGTTATAGATTCCGATGCTTCACTTCAGGTTTACTGTATCCAGCTGGCATTCTTATTGACGATGAAACACAGAAATTGCATCGGAATTATATACAAAAGGCACAATGCCGACTTAAGTACAAGAAGACTGATTCTTCTTACTGTCTATGTTTTGAACCATCCCTGTGACACTATTTATAGATTCCGATGCTTCACTTCAGTTTTACTGTATCCCTCTGACCTTCTTATTGACGATGAAACACAGAAATTGCATCGGAATTAAATACAAAAGGCACAATGCCGACTTGAGTACAAGAAGACTGACTTTTCTTACTGTCTATGGTTTGAACCATTCCTGTGACACTAGTTATTGATTCAGATGCTGCACTTCAGGTATACTGTATCCAGCTGACCTTCTTATTGATGATGAAGCACAGAAATTGCATCGGAGTTAAATACAAAAGGCACAATACCGACATAAGTCAAGAAGACTGACTCTTCTTACTGCCTATGTTTTGAACCGTTCCTGTGACACTAGTTATAGATTCCGATGCTTCACTTCAGTTTTACTGTTTCCATCTGACCTTCTTATTGACGATGAAACACAGAAATTGCATCGGAATTAACTACAAAAGGCACAATGCTAACTCAAGTACAAGAAGACTGGCTCTTCTTATTGTCTATGTTTTGAACCATTCCTGTGACACTAGTTATAGATTCCGATGCTTCACTTCAGGTTTACTGTATCCCTCTGACATTCTTGTGGACGATGAAAAACAGAAATTGCATCGGAATTATATACAAAAGGCACAATGCCGACTTAAGTACAAGAAGACTGACTCTTCTTACTGTCTACGTTTTGAACCATTCCTGTGACACTAGTTATAGATTCCGATGCTTCACTTTAGGTTTACTGTATCCCTCAGACCTTCTTATTGACGATGATACACAGAAATTGCTTCGGAATTAAATACAAATCACAATGCCCACTAAAGTACAAGAAAACTGACTCTTCTTACTGTCTATATTTCGAACCATTCCTGTGACACTAGTTATATATTCCAATGCTTCACTTCAAGCTTTCTGTATCCCTCTGACCTTCTTATTGACGATGAAACACAGAAATTGCATCGGAATTAAATACAAAAGGCACATTGCCGACCTAAGTACAAGAAAACTGACTCTTCTTACTTTCTATGTTTTGAACCATTTCTATGACACTAGTTATAGATTTCGATGCTTCACTTCAGGTTTACTGTATCGCTTGGACCTCCTTATTGACGACGAACACAGAAATTGCATCGGAATTAAATACAAAAGGCACAATGCCAACTTAAGTACAAAAAGACTGACTCTTCTTACTGTCTATGTTTTGAACCATTCCTGTGACACAAGTTATAGATTCCGATGCTTCACTTCAAGTTTACTGTATCCCTCTGACCGTCGTATTGAAGATGAAACGCAGAAATTGCATAGGAATTAAATACAAAAGGCACAATGCCGACTCAAGTACAAGAAGACTGGCTCTTCTACTGTCTATGTTTTGAACTATTTCTGTGACACTAATTATAGATTCCGATGCTTCACTTCAGGTTTACTGTATCCCTCTGACCTTCTTATTGACGAAGAAACACAGATATTGCATCGGAATTACATACAAAAGTCACAATGCCGACTTCAGTACAAGATGACTGACCCATCTTACTGTCTATGTTTTGAACCTTTCCTGTGACACTTGTTATAGATTCCGATGTTTAACTTCAGGTTTACTGTATCCCTCTGACCTTCGTATTGACGATGAAACACAGAAATTGCATCGGAATTAAATACAAAAGGCCCAACGCCGACTTAAGTACAAAAAGACTGACTCTTCTTACTGTCTATGTTTTGAACCATTCCTGTGACACTAGTTATAGATTCCGATGTTTCACTTCATGTTTACTGTATCCCTCTGACCGTCGTATTGAAGATGAAACGCAGAAATTGCATAGGAATTAAATACAAAAGGCACAATGCCGACTCAAGTACAAGAAGACTGGCTCTTCTACTGTCTATGTTTTGAACCATTTCTGTGACACTAATTATAGATTCCGATGTTTCACTTCAGGTTTACTGTATACCTCTGACTGTCTTATTGACGATGAAACACAGAATTTGCATCGGAATTAAATACAAAAGTCTCAGTGCCGACTGAAGTACAAGAAGAATGGATCTTCTTACTGTCTATGTTTTGAACCATTTCTGTGACACTAGTTATAGATTCCGATGCTTCACTTCAGGTTTAACGTATCCCTCTGACCTTCTTATTGACGAAGAAACACAGATATTGCATCGGAATTAAATACAAAAGGCACAATGCCGACTTAAGTACAAGAAGACTGACCCTTCTTACTGTCTATGCTTTTAACCATTCCTGTGACACTAGTTATAAATTCCGATGCTTCAATTCAGGTTTACTGTATGCCTCTGACCTTCGTATTGCCGATGAAACACAGAAATTGCATCGGAATTAAATACAAAAGGCACAATGCCGACTTAAGTACAAAAAGACTGACTCTTCTTACTGTCTATGTTTTGAACCATTCCTGTGACACAAGTTATAGATTCCGATGATTCACTTAAGGTTCACTGTATCCCTCTGACCTTCTAATTGACGATGAAACACAGAAATAGCATCGGAATTAAATACAAAAGGAAAAATTCCGACTCAAGTACAAGAAGACTGGCTCTTCATACTGTCTATGTTTTGAACCATTCCTGTGACACAAGTTATAGATTCCAATGCTTCACTTCTGGTTTACTGTATCCCTCTGACCGTCGTATTGAAGCTGAAACACAGAAATTGCATAGGAATTAAATACAAAAGGCACAATGCCGACTGAAGTACAAGATGACTGGCTCTTCTTACTGTCTATGTTTTGAACCATTTCTGTGACACTAATTATAGATTCCGATGCTTCACTTCAGGTTTACTGTATCCCTCTGACCTTCTTATTGACGAAGAAACACAGATATTGCATCGGAATTACATACAAAAGTCACAAGGCCGACTTAAGTACAAGAAGACTGACCCTTCTTACTGTCTACGTTTTGAACCATTCCTGTGACACTTGTTATAGATTCCGATGTTTCACTTCAGGTTTACTGTATCCCTTTGAGCTTCTTATTGACGATGAAACACAGAAATTGCATCGGAATTATATACTTAAGTACAAGAAGACTGACCCTTCTTACTGTCTACGATTTGAAGCATTCCTGTGACACTAGTAATAGATTCCGATGCTTCACTTCAGGTTTACTGTATCCCTCTGACCGTCATACTGACGATGAAACACAGAAATTGCATCAGAATTATATACAAAAGTCACAATGCCGAATTAAGTACAAGAAAACTGACTCTTCTTACTGTTTATGTTTTGAACCACTCCTGTGACACTAGTTATAGATTCCGATGCTTCACTACAGGTTTACTGTATCCCTCTGACCTTCTTATTGACGATGAAACGCAGAAATTGCATCGGAATTAAATACAAAAGGCACAATGCCGACTTAAGTACAAGAAAACTGACTCCTCTTTCTGTCTCTGTTTTGAACCATTCCTGTGACACTAGTTATAGATTCCGATGCTTCACTTCAGTTTTACTGTATCCCTCTGACCGTCTTATTGACGATGAAACACAGAAATTGCATAGGAATTAAATACAAAAGGCATAATGCCGACTTAAGTAGAAGTAGTCTGGCTCTTCTTACTGTCTATGTTTTGAACCTTTCCTGTGAGACCGGTTTTAATATTCCGATGCTTCACTTCAGGTTTACTGTATCCCTTGGACCTTCTTATTGACGACGAACACAGAAATTGCATCGGAATTAAATAGAAAATGCACAATGCAGACTTCAGTACAGGATAACCTACTCTTATTCCTGTCTATGTTTTGAACCATTCCTGTGACACTAGTTATAGATTCCGATGCATCACTTCAGGTTTGCTATATCCCACTGACCTTCTTATTGACGATGAAACACAGAAAATGCATCGGAATTAAATACAAAAGGCACCATGCCGACTTAAGTACAAGAAGACTGACCCTTCTTACTGTCTATGTTTTGAACCATTCCTGTGACACATGTTATAGATTCCGATGCTTCACTTCAGGTTTACTGTATCCCTCTGATCGTCGTATTGACGATGAAACACAGAAATTGCATCGGAATTAAATACAAAAGGCACAATGCCAACTTAAGTACAAGAAGACTGACCCTTCTTACTGTCTATGTTTTGAACCATTCCTGTGACACTAGTTATAGATTCCGATGCTTCACTTCAGATTTACTGTATCCCTCTGATCGTCGTATTGACGATGAAACACAGAAATTGCATCGGAATTAAATACAAAAGGCACAATGCCAACTTAAGTACAAAAAGACTGACTCTTCTTACTGTCTACGTTTTGAACCATTCCTGTGACACAAGTTATAGATTCCGATGCTTCACTTCAAGTTTACTGTATCCCTCTGACCGTCGTATTGAAGATGAAACACAGAAATTGCATAGGAATTAAATACAAAACGCACAATGCCGACTCAAGTACAAGAAGACTGGCTCTTCTTACTGTCTATGTTTTGAACCATTTCTGTGACACTAATTATGGATTCCGATGCTTCACTTCAGGTTTACTGTATCCCTTTGACCTTCTTATTGACGAAGAAACACAGATATTGCATCGGAATTACATACAAAAGTCACAATGCCGACTAAAGTACAAGAAGACTGACCCTTCTTACTGTCGATGTTTTGAACCTTTCCTGTGACACTTGTTATAGATTCCGATGTTTCACTTCAGGTTTACTGTATCCCTCTCACCTTCGTATTGACGATGAAATACAGAAATTGCATCGGAATTAAATACAAAAGGCACAACGCCGACTTAAGTACAAAAAGACTGACTCTTCTTACTGTCTATGTTTTGAACCATTCCTGTGACCCTAGTTATAGATTCCGATGCTTCACTTCAGGTTTACTGTATCCCTCTGACCTTCTTATTGACGATGAAACACAGAAATTGCATCGGAATTAAATACAAAAGGCGCAATGCCGACTTAAGTACAAGAAGAGTGACTCTCCTTACTGTCTATGATTTGAACCATTCCTGTGACACTAGTTACAGATTCCGATGTTTCACTTCAGGTTTATTGTATACCTCTGACCTTCTTATTGACGATGAAACACAGAATTTGCATCGGAATTAAATACAAAAGGCTCAGTGCCGACTGAAGTACAAGAAGAATGGATCTTCTTACTGTCTATGTTTTGAACAATTTCTGTGACACTAGTTATAGATTCCGATGATTCACTTCAGGTTTACTGTATCCCACTGACCTTCTTATTGACGATGCAACACAGAAAATGTATCGGAATTAAATACAAAAGGCACAATGCCGGCTTAAGTACAAGAAGACTGACCCTTCTTACTGTCTATGTTTTGAACCATTCCTGTGACACTAGTTATAGATTCCGATGCTTCACTTCAGGTTTACTATATCCCTCTGACCGTCGTATTGACGATGAAACACAGAAATTGCATCGGAATTTAATACAAAAGGCACAATGCCAACTTAAGTACAAAAAGACTGACTCTTCTTACTGTCTAAGTTTTGAACCATTCCTGTGACACAAGTTATAGATTCCAATGCTTCACTTCTGGTTTACTGTATCCCTCTGACCGTCGTATTGAAAATGAAACACAGAAATTGCATAGGAATTAAATACAAAAGGCACAATGCCGACTGAAGTACAAGAAGACTGGCACATCTTACTGTCTATGTTTTGAACCATTTCTGTGACACTAATTATAGATTCCGATGCTTCACTTCAGGTTTACTGTATCCCTCTGACCTTCTTATTGACGAAGAAACACAGATATTGCATCGGAATTACATACAAAAGTCACAAGGCCGACTTAAGTGCAAGAAGACTGACCCTTCTTACTGTCTACGTTTTGAACCATTCCTGTGACACTTGTTATAGATTCCGATGTTTCACTTCAGGTTTACTGTATCCCTCTGAGCTTCTTATTGGCGATGAAACACAGAAATTGCATCGGAATTATATACTTAAGTACAAGAAGACTGACCCTTCTTACTGTCTACGATTTGAACCATTCCTGTGACACTAGTAATAGATTCCGATGCTTCACTTCAGGTTTACTGTATCCCTCTGACCGTCTTATTGACGATGAAACACAGAAATAGCATAGGAATTAAATACAAAAGGCATAATGCCGACTCAAGTAGAAGTAGTCTGGCTCTTCTTACTGTCTATGTTTTGAACCTTTCCTGTGAGACCGGTTTTAATATTCCGATGCTTCACTTCAGGTTTACTGTATCCCTTGGACCTTCTTATTGACGACGAACACAGAAATTGCATCGGAATTAAATAGAAAATGCACAATGCAGACTTCAGTACAGGATAACTGACTCTTATTCCTGTCTATGTTTGGACCATTCGTGTGACACTAGTTACGGATTCCGAAGCTTCACTTCAGGTTTACTGTATCCAGCTGACCTTCTTATTGACGACGAAACACAGGAATTGCATCGGAATAAATACAAAAGGCACATTGCCGACTTAGGAACAAGAAGACTGACTCTTGCGACAGTCTATGTTTTGAACCATTCCTGTGACACAAGTTATAGATTCCGATGCTTCACTTCAAGTTTACTGTATCCCTCTGACCGTCGTATTGACGATGAAACACAGAAATTGCATAGGAATTAAATACAAAACGCACAATGCCGACTCAAGTACAAGAAGACTGGCTCTTCTTACTGTCTATGTTTTGAACCATTTCTGTGACACTAATTATAGATTCCGATGCTTCACTTCAGGTTTACTGTATCCCATTGACCTTCTTATTGACGAAGAAACACAGATATTGCATCGGAATTACATACAAAAGTCACAATGCCGACTTAAGTACAAGAAGACTGACCCTTCTTACTGTCTATGTTTTGAACCTTTCCTGTGACACTTGTTATAGATTCCGATGTTTCACTTCAGGTTTACTGTATCCCTCTCACCTTCGTATTGACGATGAAATACAGAAATTGCATCGGAATTAAATACAAAAGGTACAACGCCGACTTAGGTACAAAAAGACTGACTCTTCTTACTGTCTATGTTTTGAACCATTCCTGTGACACTAGTTATAGATTCCGATGCTTCACTTCAGGTTTACTGTATCCCTCTGACCTTCTTATTGACGATGAAACACAGAAATTGCATCGAAATTAAATACAAAAGGCGCAATGCCGACTTAAGTACAAGAAGAGTGACTCTCCTTACTGTCTATGATTTGAACCATTCCTGTGAGACTAGTTACAGATTCCGATGTTTCACTTCAGGTTTACTGTATACCTCTGACCTTCTTATTGACAATGAAACACAGAATTTGCATCGGAATTAAATACAAAAGGCACAGTGCCGACTGAAGTACAAGAAGACTGGCTCTTCTTACTGTCTATGTTTTGAACCATTTCTGTGACACTAGTTATAGATTCCGATGCTTCACTTCAGGTTTGCTGTATCCCTCTGACCTTCTTATTGACGAAGAAACACAGATATTGCATCGGAATTAAATACATAAGGCACAATGCCGACTTAAGTACAAGAAGACTGACCCTTCTTACTGTCTATGTTTTTAACCATTCGTGTGACACTAGTTATAGATTCCGATGCTTCACTTCAGGTTTACTGTATGCCTCTGACCTTCGTATTGCCGATGAAGCACAGAAATAGCATCGGAATTAAATACAAAATGCACAATGCCGACTTAAGTACAAAAAGACTGACTCTTCTTACTGTCTATGTTTTGAACCATTCCTGTGACACAAGTTATAGATTCTGATGGTTCACGTAAGGTTTACTGTATCCCTCTGACATTCTTATTGACGATAAAACACAGAAATTGCATCGGAATTACATACAAAAGTCACAATGCCGACTTAAGTACAAGAAGACTGACCCTTCTTACTGTCTATGTTTTGAACCATTCCTGTGACACTTGTTATAGATCCCGATGTTTCACTTCAGGTTTACTGTATCCCTCTGAGCTTCTTATTGACGATGAAACACAGAAATTGCATCGGAATTATATACTTAAGTACAAGAAGACTGACTCTTCTTACTGTCTATGTTTTGAACCATTCCTGTGACACTAGTAATAGATTCCGATGCTTCACTTCAGTTTTACTGTACCCTCTGACCGTCTTATTGACGATGAAACACAGAAATTGCATCGGAATTAAATACAAAAAGCATAATGCCGACTCAAGTACAAGGAGTCTGACTCTTCTTACTGTATATGTTTTGAACCTTTCCTGTGAGACCGGTTTTAGATTCCGATGCTTCACTTCAGGTTTACTGTATCCCTTGGACCTTCTTATTGACGACGAACACAGAAATTGCATCGGAATTAAATAGAAAATGCACAATGCCGACTTCAGTACGAGATAACTGACTCTTTTTCCTTTCTATGTTTTGAACCATTCCTGTGACACTAGTTATGGATTCCAAAGCTTCACTTCTGGTTTACTGTATCCCTCTGACCGTCGTATTGACGATGAAACACAGAAATGGCATAGGAATTAAATACAAAAGGCACAATGCCGACTCAAGTACAAGAAGACTGGCCCTTCTTACTGTCTATGTTTTGAACCATTCCTGTGACACTTAGTTATAGATTCCGATGCTTCACTTCAGGTTTACTGTATCCCTCTGACCTTCTTATTGACGATGAAACACAGAAATTTCATCGGAATTAAATACAAAAGGCACAATGCAGACTTAAGTACAAGTAAACTGACCCTTCTTAGGGTCTATGTTTTGAACCATTCCTGTGACACTAGTTATAGATTCCGATGCTTCACTTCAGGTTTACTGTATCCCTCTGAGCTATGAAACACAGAAATTGCATCGTAATTATATACAAAAAGCACAATGCCGACATAAGTACAAGAAGACTGACTCTTCTTACTGTCTATGTTTTGAACCATTCCTGTGACACTAGTTATAGATTCAGATGCTTCACTTCAGGTTTACTGTATCCCTCTGACCTTCTTATTGACGATGAAACACAGAAATTGCATCGGAATTAAATACAAAAGGCACAATGCCGACTTAAGTACAAGAAGAGTGACTCCTCTTACTGTCTATGATTTGAACCATTCGTGTGACACTAGTTACAGATTCCGATGTTTCACGTCAGGTTTACTGTATCCCTCTGACCTTCTTATTGACGATGAAACACAGAAATTGCATCGGAATTAAATACAAAAAGCATAATGCCGACTCAAGTACAAGGAGTCTGGCTCTTCTTACTGTATATGTTTTGAACCTTTCCTGTGAGACCGGTTTTAGATTCCGATGCTTCACTTCAGGTTTACTGTATCCCTTGGACCTTCTTATTGACGACGAACACAGAAATTGCATCGGAATTAAATAGAAAATGCACAATGCCGACTTCAGTACGAGATAACTGACTCTTTTTCCTATCTATGTTTTGAACCATTCCTGTGACACTAGTTATGGATTCCAAAGCTTCACTTCTGGTTTACTGTATCCCTCTGACCGTCGTATTGACGATGAAACACAGAAATGGCATAGGAATTAAATACAAAAGGCACAATGCCGACTCAAGTACAAGAAGACTGGCCCTTCTTACTGTCTATGTTTTGAACCATTCCTGTGACACTTAGTTATAGATTCCGATGCTTCACTTCAGGTTTACTGTATCCCTCTGACCTTCTTATTGACGATGAAACACAGAAATTTCATCGGAATTAAATACAAAAGGCACAATGCAGACTTAAGTACAAGTAAACTGACCCTTCTTAGGGTCTATGTTTTGAACCATTCCTGTGACACTAGTTATAGATTCCGATGCTTCACTTCAGGTTTACTGTATCCCTCTGAGCTATGAAACACAGAAATTGCATCGTAATTATATACAAAAAGCACAATGCCGACATAAGTACAAGAAGACTGACTCTTCTTACTGTCTATGTTTTGAACCATTCCTGTGACACTAGTTATAGATTCAGATGCTTCACTTCAGGTTTACTGTATCCCTCTGACCTTCTTATTGACGATGAAACACAGAAATTGCATCGGAATTAAATACAAAAGGCACAATGCCGACTTAAGTACAAGAAGAGTGACTCCTCTTACTGTCTATGATTTGAACCATTCCTGTGACACTAGTTACAGATTCCGATGTTTCACGTCAGGTTTACTGTATCCCTCTGACCTTCTTATTGACGATGAAACACAGAATTTGCATCGGAATTAAATACAAAAAGCACAATGCCGACTGAAGTACAAGAAGACTGGCTCTTCTTACTGTCTATGTTTTGAACCATTTTTGTGACACTAGTTATAGATTCCGATGCTTCACTTCAGGTTTACTGTATCCCTCTGAGCTTCTTATTGACGATGAAACACAGAAATTGCATCGGAATTATATACTTAAGTACAAGAAGACAGACCCTTCTTACTGTCTATGTTTTTAACCATTCCTAAGACACTAGTTATAGATTCCGAAGCTTCACTTCAGGTTTACTGTATGCCTCTGACCTTCGTGTTGCCGATGAAACACAGAAATTGCATCGGAATTAAATACAAAAGGCACAATGCCGACTTAAGTACAAAAAGACTGACTCTTCTTACTGTCTATGTTTTGAAACATTCCTGTGACACAAGTTATAGATTCCGATGCTTCACTTCAGGTTTACTGTATGCCTCTGACCTTCGTATTGCCGATGAAACACAGAAATTGCATCGGAATTAAATAGAAAATGCACAATGCCGACTTCAGTACAAGATAACTGACTCTTTTTCCTGTCTATGTTTTGAACCATTCCTGTGACACTAGTTATGGATTCCGATACTTCACTTCAGGTTTACTGTATCCCTCTGACCGTCTTATTGACGATGAAACACAGAAACTGGATCGGAATTAAATACAAAAGGCACAATGCTGACTCAAGTACAAGAAGACTGACTCTTCTTACTGTCTATGTTTTGAACCGTTCCTGTGACACTAGTTATAGATTCCGATGCTACACTTCAGGTTTACTGTATCCCTCTCAGCTTCTTATTGACTATGAAACACAGAAATTGCATCGAAATTATATACAAAAGGCACAGTGCCGACATAAGTACAAGAAGACTCACTCTTCTTACCGTCTATGTTTTGAACCGTTCCTGTGACACTAGTTATAGATTCCGATGCTACACTTCAGGTTTACTGTATCCCTCTCAGCTTCTTATTGACTATGAAACACAGAAATTGCATCGAAATTATATACAAAAGGCACAGTGCCGACATAAGTACAAGAAGACTCACTCTTCTTACCGTCTATGTTTTGAACCGTTCCTGTGACACTAGTTATAGATTCCGATGCTACACTTCAGGTTTACTGTATCCCTCTCAGCTTCTTATTGACTATGAAACACAGAAATTGCATCGAAATTATATACAAAAGGCACAGTGCCGACATAAGTACAAGAAGACTCACTCTTCTTACCGTCTATGTTTTGAACCATTCCTGTGACACTAGTTATAGATTCCGATGCTTCACTTCAGGTTTACTGTATCCCTTTGACCTTCTTATTGACGATGAAACACAGAAATTGCATCTTATTTAAATACAAAAGGCACAATGCCGACTTAAGTTCAAGATGAGTGACTCTTCTTACTGTCTATGATTTGAACCATTCCTAAGACACTAGTTATAGATTCCGATGCTTCACTTCAGGTTTACTGTATCCCTCTGACCTTCTTATTGACGAAGAAACACAGATATTGCATCGGAATTACATACAAAAGTCACAATGCCGACTTAAGTATAAGAAGACTGACCCTTCTTACTGTCTATGTTTTGAACCATTCCTGTGACACTTGTTATAGATCCCGATGTTTCACTTCAGGTTTACTGTATCCCTCTGAGCTTCTTATTGACGATGAAACACAGAAATTGCATCGGAATTATATACTTAAGTACAAGAAGACTGACTCTTCTTACTGTCTATGTTTTGAACCATTCCTGTGACACTAGTAATAGATTCCGATGCTTCACTTCAGTTTTACTGTACCCTCTGACCGTCTTATTGACGATGAAACACAGAAATTGCATCGGAATTAAATACAAAAAGCATAATGCCGACTCAAGTACAAGTAGTCTGGCTCTTCTTACTATATATGTTTTGAACCTTTCCTGTGAGACCGGTTTTAGATTCCGATGCTTCACTTCAGGTTTACTGTATCCCTTGGTCCTTCTTATTGACGACGAACACAGAAATTGCATCGTAATTAAATAGAAAATGCACAATGCCGACTTCAGTACAAGATAACTGACTCTTTTTCATATCTATGTTTTGAACCATTCCTGTGACACTAGTTATGGATTCCAAAGCTTCACTTCTGGTTTACTGTATCCCTCTGACCGTCGTATTGACGATGAAACACAGAAATGGCATAGGAATTAAATACAAAAGGCACAATGCCGACTCAAGTACAAGAAGACTGGCTCTTCTTACTGTCTATGTTTTGAACCATTCCTGTGACAGTAGTTATAGATTCCGATTCTTCACGTCAGGTTTACTGTAGTCCTCTGATCTTCTTATTGACGAAGAAACACAGAAATTGCATCGGAATTAAATACAAAAGGCACAATGCCGACTTAAGTACAAGAAAACTGACTTTTCTTACTGTCTGTGTTTTGAACCATTCCTGTGACACTAGTTATAGATTCCGATGCTTCACTTCAGGTTTACTATATCCGTCTGACCTTCTTAATGACGATGAAACACAGATATTGCATCGGAATTAAATACAAAATGCACAATGCTGACTGAAGTACAAAAAGACTGACTCATCTTACAGTCTGTTTTGAACCATTCCTGTGACAGTAGTTATAGATTCCGATTCTTCACGTCAGGATTACTGTATCCCTCTGACCTTCTTATTGATGAAGAAACACAGAAATTGAATCGGAATTAAATACAAAAGGCACAATGCCGACTTAAGTACAAGAAAACGGACTCTTCTTACTGTCTATGTTTTGAACCATTCATGTGACACTAGTTATAGATTCCGATGCTTCACTTCAGGTTTACTGTATCCCTCTGAGCTTCTTATTGTCGATGAAACACAGAGATTGCATCGGAATTAAATACAAAAGGCACAATGCCGACTAAAGTACAAGAAGACTGACTCTTCTTACTGTCTATGTTTTAAACCATTCCTGTGACACAAGTTATAGATTCCGATGCTTCACTTCAGGTTTACTGTATCGCTGTGATCTTCTTATTGACGATGAAACACAGAAATTGCATCGGACTTAAATACAAAAGGAACAATGCCGACTTAAGTACAAGAAAACTGACTCTTCCTACTGTCTATGTTTTGAACCATTCCTCTGACACTAGTTATAGATTCCGATGTTTCACTTCAGGTTTACTGTATCCCTCTGAGCTTCTTATTATCGATGAAACATAGAAATTGCATAGGAATTATATACAAAAGCACAATGCCAACTTAAGTATAAGAAGACTGACTCTTCTTATTGTCTATGTTTTGAACCATTCCTGTGACACTAGTAATAGATTCCGATGCTACACTTCAGGTTTACTGTATCCCTCTCAGCTTCTTATTGACTATGAAACACAGAAATTGCATCGAAATTATATACAAAAGGCACAGTGCCGACATAAGTACAAGAAGACTCACTCTTCTTACCGTCTATGTTTTGAACCGTTCCTGTGACACTAGTTATAGATTCCGATGCTACACTTCAGGTTTACTGTATCCCTCTCAGCTTCTTATTGACTATGAAACACAGAAATTGCATCGAAATTATATACAAAAGGCACAGTGCCGACATAAGTACAAGAAGACTCACTCTTCTTACCGTCTATGTTTTGAACCATTCCTGTGACACTAGTTATAGATTCCGATGCTTCACTTCAGGTTTACTGTATCCCTTTGACCTTCTTATTGACGATGAAACACAGAAATTGCATCTTATTTAAATACAAAAGGCACAATGCCGACTTAAGTTCAAGATGAGTGACTCTTCTTACTGTCTATGATTTGAACCATTCCTAAGACACTAGTTATAGATTCCGATGCTTCACTTCAGGTTTACTGTATCCCTCTGACCTTCTTATTGACGAAGAAACACAGATATTGCATCGGAATTACATACAAAAGTCACAATGCCGACTTAAGTATAAGAAGACTGACCCTTCTTACTGTCTATGTTTTGAACCATTCCTGTGACACTTGTTATAGATCCCGATGTTTCACTTCAGGTTTACTGTATCCCTCTGAGCTTCATATTGACGATGAAACACAGAAATTGCATCGGAATTATATACTTAAGTACAAGAAGACTGACTCTTCTTACTGTCTATGTTTTGAACCATTCCTGTGACACTAGTAATAGATTCCGATGCTTCACTTCAGTTTTACTGTACCCTCTGACCGTCTTATTGACGATGAAACACAGAAATTGCATCGGAATTAAATACAAAAAGCATAATGCCGACTCAAGTACAAGTAGTCTGGCTCTTCTTACTATATATGTTTTGAACCTTTCCTGTGAGACCGGTTTTAGATTCCGATGCTTCACTTCAGGTTTACTGTATCCCTTGGTCCTTCTTATTGACGACGAACACAGAAATTGCATCGTAATTAAATAGAAAATGCACAATGCCGACTTCAGTACATGATAACTGACTCTTTTTCATATCTATGTTTTGAACCATTCCTGTGACACTAGTTATGGATTCCAAAGCTTCACTTCTGGTTTACTGTATCCCTCTGACCGTCGTATTGACGATGAAACACAGAAATGGCATAGGAATTAAATACAAAAGGCACAATGCCGACTCAAGTACAAGAAGACTGGCTCTTCTTACTGTCTATGTTTTGAACCATTCCTGTGACAGTAGTTATAGATTCCGATTCTTCACGTCAGGTTTACTGTAGTCCTCTGACCTTCTTATTGACGAAGAAACACAGAAATTGCATCGGAATTAAATACAAAAGGCACAATGCCGACTTAAGTACAAGAAAACTGACTTTTCTTACTGTCTGTGTTTTGAACCATTCCTGTGACACTAGTTATAGATTCCGATGCTTCACTTCAGGTTTACTATATCCGTCTGACCTTCTTAATGACGATGAAACACAGATATTGCATCGGAATTAAATACAAAATGCACAATGCTGACTGAAGTACAAAAAGACTGACTCATCTTACAGTCTGTTTTGAACCATTCCTGTGACAGTAGTTATAGATTCCGATTCTTCACGTCAGGATTACTGTATCCCTCTGACCTTCTTATTGATGAAGAAGCACAGAAATTGAATCGGAATTAAATACAAAAGGCACAATGCCGACTTAAGTACAAGAAAACGGACTCTTCTTACTGTCTATGTTTTGAACCATTCATGTGACACTAGTTATAGATTCCGATGCTTCACTTCAGGTTTACTGTATCCCTCTGAGCTTCTTATTGTCGATTTTACACAGAGATTGCATCGGAATTAAATACAAAAGGCACAATGCCGACTAAAGTACAAGAAGACTGACTCTTCTTACTGTCTATGTTTTAAACCATTCCTGTGACACAAGTTATAGATTCCGATGCTTCACTTCAGGTTTACTGTATCGCTGTGATCTTCTTATTGACGATGAAACACAGAAATTGCATCGGACTTAAATACAAAAGGAACAATGCCGACTTAAGTACAAGAAAACTGACTCTTCCTACTGTCTATGTTTTGAACCATTCCTCTGACACTAGTTATAGATTCCGATGTTTCACTTCAGGTTTACTGTATCCCTCTGAGCTTCTTATTATCGATGAAACATAGAAATTGCATAGGAATTATATACAAAAGCACAATGCCGACTTAAGAATAAGAAGACTGACTCTTCTTATTGTCTATGTTTTGAACCATTCCTGTGACACTAGTTATAGATTCCGATGCTTCACTTCAGGTTTACTGTATCCCTCTGACCGTCGTACTGACGATGAAGCACAGAAATTGCATCGGAAATATATACAAAAGGCACAATGCCGACTCAAGTACAAGAAGACTCGCTATACTTCCTGTCTATGTTTTGAACCTTTCCTGTGACACTAGTTATAGATTCCGATGCTTCACCTCAGGTTTACTGTATCCAGTTGACCATCTTATTGACGATGAAACACAGAAATTGCATCGGAATTAAATACAAAAGGCACAATGCCGACTTAAGTACACAAAGGCTGGCTCTTCTTACTGTCTATGTTTTGAACCATTCCTGTGACACTAGTTATAGATTCCGATGCTTCACTTCAGGTTTACTGTATCCCTGTGACCTTCTTATTGACGATGAAACTCGGAAATTGCATCGGAATTAAATACAAAAGGCACAATGCCGACTTAAGTACAAGAAAACTGACTCTTCCTACTGCCTATGTTTTGAACCATTCCTGTGACACTAGTTATAGATGCCGATGCCTCACTTCATGTTTACTGTATCCCTCTGACCTTCTTATTGACGATGAAACACGTAAATTGCATTGGAATTAAATACAAAAGGCACAATGCCGACTTAAGTACAAGAAGACTGACTTTTCTTACTGTCTATGTTTTGAACCATTCCTGTGACACTAGTTATAGTTTCCGAAGCTTCACTTCAGGTTTACTGTATTCCTCTGACCTTCTTAATGACGATGAATCACAGAAATTGCATCGGAATTAAATACAAAATGCACAATGCCGACTTAAGTACAAAAAGACTGACTCTTCTTACTGTCTGTTTTGAACCATTTCTGTGACACTAGTTATAGATTCCGATGCTTCACTTGAGGTTTACTGTATCCCTCTGACCTTCTTTTTGACGATGAAACACAGAAATTGCATCAGAATTACATACAAAAGACACAATGCCGAATTAAGTACAAGAAAACTGACTCTTCTTACTGTCTATGTTTGAACCATTCCTGTGACACTAGTTATAGATTCCGATGCTTCACTTCGGGTTTACTGTAACCCTCTGACCTTCTTATTGACGATGAAACACAGAAATTGCATCGGAATTAAATACAACAGGCACAATGCCGACCTAAGTACAAGAAAACTGACTCTTCTTACTGTTTATGTTTTGAACCACTCCTGTGACACTAGTTATAGATTCCGATGCTTCACTTCAGGTTTACTGTATCCCTCTGAGCTTCTTATTGTCGATGAAACACAGAGATTGCATCGGAATTATATACAAAAGGCACAATGCCGACTAAAGTACAAGAAGACTGACTCTTCTTACTGTCTATGTTTTAAACCATTCCTGTGACACAAGTTATAGATTCCGATGCTTCACTTCAGGTTTACTGTATCGCTGTGATCTTCTTATTGACGATGAAACACAGAAATTGCATCGGACTTAAATACAAAAGGAACAATGCTGACTTAAGTACAAGAAAACTGACTCTTCCTACTGTCTATGTTTTGAACCAATCCTCTGACACTAGTTATAGATTCCGATGCTTCACCTCAGGTTTACTGTATCCAGTTGACCATCTTATTGACGATGAAACCCAGAAATTGCATCGGAATTAAATACAAAAGGCACAATGCCGACTTAAGTACACAAAGACTGGCTCTTCCTACTGTCTATGTTTTGAACCATTCCTGTGACACTAGTTATAGATTCCGATGCTTCACATCAGGTTTACTGTATCCCTGTGACCTTCTTATTGACGATGAAACTCGGAAATTGCATCGGAATTAAATACAAAAGGCACAATGCCGACTTAAGTACAAGAAAACTGACTCTTCCTACTGCCTATGTTTTGAACCATTCCTGTGACACTAGTTAAAGATGCCGATGCTTCACTTCATGTTTACTGTATCCCTCTGACCTTCTTATTGACGATGAAACACGTAAATTGCATTGGAATTAAATACAAAAGGCACAATGCCGACTTAAGTACAAGAAGACTGACTTTTCTTACTGTCTATGTTTTGAACCATTCCTGTGACACTAGTTATAGTTTCCGAAGCTTCACTTCAGGTTTACTGTATCCCTCTGACCTTCTTAATGACGATGAATCAGAGAAATTGCATCGGAATTAAATACAAAATGCACAATGCCGACTTAAGTACAAAAAGACTGACTCTTCTTACTGTCTGTTTTGAACCATTTCTGTGACACTAGTTATAGATTCCGATGCTTCACTTGAGGTTTACTGTATCCCTCTGACCTTCTTTTTGACGATGAAACACAGAAATTGCATCAGAATTACATACAAAAGACACAATGCCGAATTAAGTACAAGAAAACTGACTCTTCTTACTGTCTATGTTTGAACCATTCCTGTGACACTAGTTATAGATTCCGATGCTTCACTTCGGGTGTACTGTAACCCTCTGACCTTCTTATTGACGATGAAACACAGAAATTGCATCGGAATTAAATACAACAGGCACAATGCCGACCTAAGTACAAGAAAACTGACTCTTCTTACTGTTTATGTTTTGAACCACTCCTGTGACACTAGTTATAGATTCCGATGTTTCACTTCAGGTTTACTGTATCCCTCTGACCTTCTTATTGACGATGAAACACAGAAATTGCATCGGAATTAAATACAAAAGGCACAATGCCGACTTAAGTACAAGAAAACTGACTTTTCTTACTGTCTATGTTTTGAACCATTCCTGTGACACTAGTTATAGATTCCGATGCTTCACTTCAGGTTTACTGTATCCCTGTGACCTTCTTAATGACGATGAAACACAGAAATTGCATCGGAATTAAATACAAAATGCACAATGCCGACTTAAGTACAAAAAGACTGACTCTTCTTACAGTCTGTTTTGAACCATTCCTGAGACAGTAGTTATAGATTCCGATTCTTCACGTCAGGTTTACTGTATCCCCCTGACATTCATATTGACGAAGAAACACAGAAATTGCATCGAAATTAAATACAAAAGGCACAATGCCGACTTAAGTACAAGAAAACTGACTCTTCTTACTGTCTATGTTTTGAACCATTCCTGTGACACTAGTTATAGATTCCGATGCTTCACTTCATGTTTACTGTATCCCTCTGAGCTTCTTATTGTCGATGAAACACAGAGATTGCATCGGAAATATATACAAAAGGCACAATGCCGACTAAAGTAAAAGAAGGCTGTCTCTTCTTACTGTCTATGTTTTAAACAATTCCTGTGACACAAGTTATAGATTCCGATGCTTCACTTTAGGTTTACTGTATCCCTCAGATCTTCTTATTGACGATGAAACACAGAAATTGCATCGGAATTAAATACAAAAGGCACAATGCCGACTCAAGTACAAGAAGACTGGCTCTTCTTACTGTCTATGTTTTGAACCTTTCCTGTGAGACCGGTTTTAGATTCCGATGCTTCACTTCCAGTTTTCTGTACCCCTTGGACCTTCTTATTGACGCCGAAACAAAGATATTGCATCGGAATTAAATAGAAAAAGCACAATGCCTACGTAAGTACAAGATATTTGACTCTTCTTACTGTCTATGTTTTGAACCAATCCTGTGACTCTAGTTATAGATACAGATGCTTCACTTCAGGTTTACTGTATCCCTCTGACCTTCTTATTGACGATGAAACACAGAAATTGCATCGGAATTACATACAAAAGGCACAATGCCGACTTAAGTACAAGAAAACTGACTCTTCTTACTGTCTATGTTTTGAACCATTCCTGTGACACTAGTTATAGATTCCGATGCTTCACTTCAGGTTCACTGTATCCCTCTAAACTTCTTATTGACGATGAAACACAGAAATTGCATCGGAATTAAATACAAAAGGCACAATGCCGACTTAAGTACAAGAAAACTGATTTTTCTTACTGTCTATGTTTTGAACCATTCCTGTGACACTAGTTATAGTTTCCGATGCTTCACTTCAGGTTTACTGTATCCCTCTGACCTTCTTAATGACGATGAAACACAGAAATTGCATCGGAATTAAATACTAAATGCACAATGCCGACTTAAGTACAAGAAGGCTGGCTCTTCTTACTGTCTATGTTTTGAACCAATCCTGTGACACTAGTTATAGATACAGATGCTTCACTTCAGGTATACTGTATCCCTCTGACCTTCTTATTGACGATGAAACACAGAAATTGCATCGGAATTACATACAAAAGGCAAAATGCCGACTTAAGTACAAGAAAACGGACTCTTCTTACTGTCTATGTTTTGAACCATTCCTGTTACACTAGTTATAGATTCCGATGATTCACTTCAGGTTTACTGTATCCCTCTGACCTTCTTATTGACGATGAAACACAGAAATTGCATCGGAATTAAATACAAAAGGCACAATGCCGACTTAAGTACAAGAAAACTGACTTTTCTTACTGTCTATGTTTTGAACCATTCCTGTGACACTAGTTATAGTTTCCGATGCTTCAATTCAGGTTTACTGTATCCCTCTGACTGTCGTACTGACGATGAAGCACAGAAATTGCATCGGAAGTATATACAAAAGGCACAATGCCGACTCAAGTACAAGAAGACTTGCTATACTTCCTGTCTATGTTTTGAACCATTCCTGTGACACTAGTTATAGATTCCGATGCTTCACTTCAGGTTTACTGTATCCCTCTGACCTTCTTATTGACGATGAAACACAGAAATTGCATCGGAATTAAATACAAAAGGCACAATGCCGACTTAAGTACAAGAAAACTGACTTTTCTTACTGTCTATGTTTTGAACCATTCCTGTGACACTAGTTATAGATTCTGATGCTTCACTTCAGGTTTACTGTATCCCTGTGACCTTCTTAATGACGATGAAACACAGAAATTGCATCGGAATTAAATACAAAATGCACAATGCCGACTTAAGTACAAAAAGACTGACTCTTCTTACAGTCTGTTTTGAACCATTCCTGTGACAGTAGTTATAGATTCCGATTCTTCACGTCAGGTTTACTGTATCCCCCTGACATTCTTATTGACGAAGAAACACAGAAATTGCATCGAAATTAAATACAAAAGGCACAATGCCGACTTAAGTACAAGAAAACTGACTCTTCTTACTGTCTATGTTTTGAACCATTCCTGTGACACTAGTTATAGATTCCGATGCTTCACTTCATGTTTACTGTATCCCTCTGAGCTTCTTATTGTCGATGAAACACAGAGATTGCATCGGAATTATATACAAAAGGCACAATGCCGACTAAAGTACAAGAAGGCTGTCTCTTCTTACTGTCTATGTTTTAAACAATTCCTGTGACACAAGTTATAGATTCCGATGCTTCACTTTAGGTTTACTGTATCCCTCTGATCTTCTTATTGACGATGAAACACAGAAATTGCATCGGAATTAAATACAAAAGGCACAATGCCGACTCAAGTACAAGAAGACTGGCTCTTCTTACTGTCTATGTTTTGAACCTTTCCTGTGAGACCGGTTTTAGATTCCGATGCTTCACTTCCAGTTTTCTGTACCCCTTGGACCTTCTTATTGACGCCGAAACAAAGATATTGCATCGGAATTAAATAGAAAAAGCACAATGCCTACGTAAGTACAAGATATTTGACTCTTCTTACTGTCTATGTTTTGAACCAATCCTGTGACTCTAGTTATAGATACAGATGCTTCACTTCAGGTTTACTGTATCCCTCTGACCTTCTTATTGACGATGAAACACAGAAATTGCATCGGAATTACATACAAAAGGCACAATGCCGACTTAAGTACAAGAAAACTGACTCTTCTTACTGTCTATGTTTTGAACCATTCCTGTGACACTAGTTATAGATTCCGATGCTTCACATCAGGTTCACTGTATCCCTCTAAACTTCTTATTGACGATGAAACACAGAAATTGCATCGGAATTAAATACAAAAGGCACAGTGCCGACTTAAGTACAAGAAAACTGATTTTTCTTACTGTCTATGTTTTGAACCATTCCTGTGACACTAGTTATAGTTTCCGATGCTTCACTTCAGGTTTACTGTATCCCTCTGACCTTCTTAATGACGATGAAACACAGAAATTGCATCGGAATTAAATACTAAATGCACAATGCCGACTTAAGTACAAGAAGGCTGGCTCTTCTTACTGTCTATGTTTTGAACCATTCCTGTGACACTAGTTATAGAATCCGATGCTTCACTTCAGGTTTACTGTATCCCTCTGACCTTCTTATTGAAGATGAAACACAGAAATTCCATCGGAATTAAATAGAAAAGGCACAATTCCGACTTAAGTACAAGAAAACTGACTCTTCTTACTGTCTATGCTTTGAACCATTCCTGTGACACTAGTTATAGTTTCCGATGCTTCACTTCAGGTTTACTGTATCCCTCTGACTGTCGTACTGACGATGAAGCACAGAAATTGCATCGGAATTACATACAAAAGGCAAAATGCCGACTTAAGTACAAGAAAACGGACTCTTCTTACTGTCTATGTTTTGAACCATTCCTGTTACACTAGTTATAGATTCCGATGATTCACTTCAGGTTTACTGTATCCCTCTGACCTTCTTATTGACGATGAAACACAGAAATTGCATCGGAATTAAATACAAAAGGCACAATGCCGACTTAAGTACAAGAAAACTGACTTTTCTTACTGTCTATGTTTTGAACCATTCCTGTGACACTAGTTATAGTTTCCGATGCTTCACTTCAGGTTTACTGTATCCCTCTGACTGTCGTACTGACGATGAAGCACAGAAATTGCATCGGAAGTATATACAAAAGGCACAATGCCGACTCAAGTACAAGTAGACTTGCTATACTTCCTGTCTATGTTTTGAACCATTCCTGTGACACTAGTTATAGATTCCGATGCTTCACTTCAGGTTTACTGTATCCCTCTAAGCTTCTTATTGACGATGAAACACAGAAATTGCATAGCAATTATATACAAAAGGCACAATGCCGACTCAAGTACAAGAAGACTGGCTCTTCTTACTGCCTATGATTTGAACCTTTCCTGTGAGACCGGTTTTAGATTCCGATGCTTCACTTCAAGTTTACTGTACCCCTTGGACCTTCTTATTGACGCCGAAACAAATATACTGCATCGGAATTAAATAGAAAAGGCACAATGCCGACGTAAGTACAAGAAAATTGACTCTTCTTACTGTCTATGTTTGAACCATTCCTGTGGCACTAGTTATAGATTCCGATGCTTCACTTCAGGTTTACTGTATCCCTCTGACCTTCGTATTGACGATGAAACACAGAAATTGAATCGAAATTAAATACAAAAGGCACAATGCCGACTTAAGTACACAAAGACTGGCTCTTCTTACTGTCTATGTTTGAACCATTCCAGTGACACTAGTTAAAGATTCCGATGCTTCACTTCAGGTTTACTGTATCCCTGTGACCTACTTATTGACGATGAAACTCAGAAATTACATCGGAATTAAATACAAAAGGCACAATGCCGACTTAAGTACAAGATAACTGACTCTTCCTACTGTCTATGTTTTGAACCATTCCTGTGACACTAGTTATAGATTCCGATGCTTCACTTCATGTTTACTGTATCCCTCTGACCTTCTTATTGACGATGAAACACGAAAATTGCATTGGAATTAAATACAAAAGGCACAATGCCGACTTACGTACAAGAAGACTGACTTTTCTTACTGTCTATGTTTTGAACCATTCCTGTGACACTAGTTATAGTTTCCGATGCTTCTCTTCAGGTTAACTGTATCCCTCTGACCTTCTTAATGACGATGAAACACAGAAATTGCATCGGAATTAAATACAAAATACACAATGCCGACTTAAGTACAAAAAGACTGACTCTTCTTACTGTCTGTTTTGAACCATTCCTGTGACTGTAGGTATAGATTCCGTTGCTTCACGTCAGGTTTACTGTATCCCTCTGACCCTCCTATTGACGAAGAAACACAGAAATTGCATCGGAATTAAATACAAAATGCACAATGCCGACTTAAGTACAAGAAGGCTGGCTCTTCTTACTGTCTATGTTTTAAACCATTCCTGTGACACAAGTTATAGATTCCGATGCTTCACTTCAGGTTTACTGTATCCCTCTGTTCTTCTTATTGACGATAAAACACAGAAATTGCATCGGACTTAAATACAAAAGGAGCAATGCCGACTTAAGTACAAGGAAACTGACTCTTCCTACTGTCTATGTTTTAAACCAATCCTGTGACACTAGTTATGGATTCCTATGCTTCACTTCAGGTTTACTGTATCCAGCTGACCGTCTTAATGACGACGAAACACAGAAATTGCATCGGAATTAAATACAAAAGGCACAATGCCAACTCAAGTACAAGAAGACTGGCTCTTCTTACTGTCTATGTTTTGAACCTTTCCTGTGAGACCGGTTTTGGATTCCGATGCTTCACTTCAAGTTTACTGTACCCCTTGGACCTTCTTATTGACGCCGAAACAAAGATATTGCATCGGAATTAAATAGAAAAGGCACAATGCCGACCTAAGTACGAGAAAATTGACTCTTCTTACTGTCTATGTATTGAACCATTCCTGTGACACTAGTTATAGATACCGATGCTTCACTTCAGGTTTACTGTATCCCTCTGACGTTCTTAATGACGATGAAACACAGAAATTGCATCGGAATTACATACAAAAGGCACAATGCCGACTTAAGTACAAGAAAACTGACTCTTCTTACTGTCTATGTTTTGAACCATTCCTGTGACACTAGCTATAGATTCCGATGCTTCACTTCAGGTTTACTGTATCCCTCGGACCTTCTTATTGACGATGAAGCACAGAAATTGCATCGGAATTAATTACAAAAGGCAGAATGCCGACGCAAGTACAAGAAGACTGGCTCTTCTTACTGTCTATGTTTTGAACCATTTCTGTGACACTAGTTATAGATTCCGATGCTTCACTTCAGGTTTACTGTATCCCTCTGACTTTCTTATTGACGAAGAAACACAGATATTGCATCGGAATTAAATACAAATGTCACAATCCCCACTTAAGTTCAAGAAAACTGACCCTTCTTTCTGTTTATGTTTTGAACCACTCCTGTGACACTAGTTGTAGATTCCGATGCTTCACTTCAGGTTAACTGTATCCCTCTGACCTTCTTATTGACGATGAAAGACAGAAATTGCATCGGAATTAAATACAAAAGGCACAATGCCGACTCAAGTACAAGAAGACTGGCTCTTCTTACTGTCTATGTTTTGAACCTTTCCTGTGAGACCGGTTTTAGATTCCGATGCTTCACTTCAAGTTTACTGTACCGCTTGGACCTTCTTATTGACGCCGAAACAAAGATATTGCATCGGAATTAAATAGAAAAGGCACAATGCTGACGTAAGTACAATAAAATTGACTCTTCTTACTGTCTATGTTTTGAACCAATCCTGTGACACTAGTTATAGATACAGATGCTTCACTTCAGGTTTACTGTATCCCTCTGACCTTCTTATTGACGATGAAACACAGAAATTGCATAGGAATTACATACAAAAGGCACAATGCCGACTTAAGTACAAGAAAACTGACTCTTCTTACTGTCTATGTTTTGAACCATTCCTGTGACACTAGTTATAGATTCCGATGCTTCATTTCAGGTTACTGTATCCCTCTGACCTTCTTATTGACGATGAAACACAGAAATTGCATCGGAATTAAATACAAAAGGCACAATGCCGACTTAAGTACAAGAAAACTGACTTTTCTTACTGTCTATGTTTTGAACCATTCCTGTGACACTAGTTATAGTTTCCGATGCTTCACTTCAGGTTTACTGTATCCCTCTGACCTGCTGAAAGTCGATGAATAACAGAAATTGCATCGGAATTAAATACAAAATGCACAATGCCGATTTAAGTACAAGAAGGCTGGCTCTTCTTACTGTCTATGTTTTAAACCATTACTGTGACATAAGTTATAGATTCCTATGCTTCACTTCAGGTTTACTGTATCCCTCTGATCTTCTTATTTACGATGAAACACAGAAATTGCATCGGACTTAAATACAAAAGGAGCAATGCTGACTTAAGTACAAGGAAACTGACTCTTCCTACTGTCTATGTTTGAACCATTCCTGTGACATTAGTTATAGATTCCGATGCTTAACTTCAGGTTTACTGTATCCCTCTAAGCTTCTTATTGACGATGAAACACAGAAATTGCATAGGAATTTTATACAAAAGCACAAAGCCAACTTCAGTATAAGTAGACTGACTCTTCTTATTGTCTATGTTTTGGACCATTCCTGTGACACTAGTTATAGATTCCGATGCTTCACTTCAGGTTTACTGTATCCCTCTGACTGTCGTACTGACGATGAAGCACAGAAATTGCATCGGAAGTATATACAAAAGGCACAATGCCGACTCAAGTACAAGAAGACTGGCTATACTTCCTGTCTATGTTTTGAACCATTCCTGTGACACTAGTTATAGATTCCGATGCTTCACTTCAGGTTTACTGTATCCAGCTGACTGTCTTATTGACGATGAAACACAGAAATTGCATCGGAATTAAATACAAAAGGCACAAGGCCGACTCAAGTACAAGAAGACTGGCTCTTCTTACTGTCTATGTTTTGAACCTTTCCTGTGAGACCGGTTTTAGATTCCGATGCTTCACTTCAAGTTTACTGTACCCCTTGGACCTTCTTATTGACGCCGAAACAAATATATTGCATCGGAATTAAATAGAAAAGGCACAATGCCGACGTAAGTACAAGAAAATTGACTCTTCTTACTGTATATGTTTTGAACCATTCCTGTGACACTAGTTATAGATACCGATGCTTCACTTCAGGTTTACTGAATCCCTCTGACCTTCGTATTGACGATGAAACACAGAAATTGCATCGGAATTACATACAAAAGACACAATGCTGACTTAAGTACAAGAAAATTGACTCTTCTTACTGTCTATGTTTTGAACCATTCCTGTGACACTAGTTATAGATTCCGATGCTTCACTTCAGGTTTACTGTATCCCTGTGACCTTCTTATTGACGAAGAATCACAGAAATTGCATCGGAATTAAGTACAAGAGGCACAATGCAGACTTAAGTACAAGAAAACTGACTCTTCTTACTGTCTATGCTTTGAACCATTCCTGTGAAACTAGTTATAGATTCCGATGCTTCACTTCAGGTTTACTGTATCCCTCTGACCTTCTTATTGACGAAGAAAGACAGATATTCCTTCGGAATTAAATACAAAAGTCACAATCCCCACTTAAGTACAAGAAGACTGACACTGCTTACTGTCTATGTTTTGAACCATACCTGTAACACTAGTTATAGATTCCGATGCTTTACTTCAGATTTACTGTATCCCTCTGACCTTCGTATTGACGATGAAACACAGAAATTGCATCGGAATTAAATACAAAACTCACAATGCCGACTTAAGTACACAAAGACTGGCTCTTTTTACTGTCTATGTTTGAACCATTCCTGTGACACTAGTTATAGATTCCGATGCTTCACTTCAGGTTTACTGTATCCCTGTGACCTTCTTATTGACGATGAGACTCAGAAATTGCATCTGAATTAAATACAAAAGGCACAATGCCGACTTAAGTACAAGAAAACTGACTCTTCCTACTGTCTATGTTTTGAATCATTCCTGTGACACTAGTTATTGATTCCGATGCTTCACTTCATGTTTACTGTATCCCTCTGACCTTCTTATTGACGATGAAACCCGTAAATTGCATTGGAATTAAATACAAAAGGAACAATGCCGACTTAAGTACAAGAAGACTGACTTTTCTTACTGTCTATGTTTTGAACCATTCCTGTGACACTAGTTATAGTTTCCGATGCTTCTCTTCAGGTTTACTGTATCCCTCTGACCTTCTAAATGATGATGAAACACAGAAATTGCATTTGAATTAAATACAAAATGCACAATGCCGACTTAAGTACAAAAAGACTGACTCTTCTTACTGTCTGTTTTGAACCATTCCTGTGACAGTAGTTATAGATTCCGATGCTTCACGTCAGGTTTACTGTATCCCTCTGACCCTCCTATTGACGAAGAAACACAGAAATTGCATCGGAATTAAATACAAAATGCACAATGCCGACTTAAGTACAAGAAGACTGGCTCTTCTTACTGTCTATGTTTTAAACCATTCCTGTGACACAAGTTATAGATTCCGATGCTCACTTCAGGTTTACTGTATCCCTCTGATCTTCTTATTGACGATGAAACACAGAAATTGCATCGGACTTAAATACAATAGGAGCAATGCCGACTTAAGTACAAGAAACTGACTCTTCCTACTGTCTATGTTTTGAACCATTCCTGTGACACTAGTTATAGATTCCGATGCTTCACTTCAGGTTTACTGTATCCCTCTGAGCTTCTTATTGACGATGAAACACAGAAATTGCATAGAAATTATATACAAAAGCACAATGCCGACTTAAGTATAAGTAGACTGACTCTTCTTATTGTCTTTGTTTTGAACCATTCCTGTGACACTAGTTATAGATTCCGATGCTTCACTTCAGGTTTACAGTATCCCTCTGACCGTCGTACTGACGATGAAGCACAGAAATTGCATCGGAAGTATGTACAAAAGGCACAATTCCGACTCAAGTACAAGAAGACTGGCTATAGTTCCTGTCTATGTTTTGAACCATTCCTGTGACACTAGTTATAGATTCCGATGCTTCACTTCAGGTTTACTGTATCCAGCTGACCGTCTTATTGACGATGAAACACAGAAATCTCATCGGAATTAAATACAAATGGCACAATGCCGACTCAAGTACAAGATGACTGGCTCTTCTTACTGTCTATGTTTTGAACCTTTCCTGTGAGACCGGTTTTAGATTCCGATGCTTCACTTCAAGTTTACTGTACCCCTTGGACCTTCTTATTGACGCCGAAACAAAGATATTGCATCGGAATTATAGAGAAAAGGCACAATGCCGACGTAAGTACAAGAAAATTGACTCTTCTTACTGTCAATGTTTTGAACCATTCCTGTGACACTAGGTATAGATACCGATGCTTCACTTCAGGTTTACTGTATCCCTGTGAACTTCTTATTGACGATGAAACTCAGAAATTGCATCGGAATTAAATACAAAAGGCACAATGCCGACTTAAGTACAAGAAAACTGACTCTTCCAACTGCCTATGTTTTGAACCATTCCGGTGACACTAGTTATAGATTCCGATGCTTCACTTCATGTTTACTGTATCCCTCTGACCTTCTTATTGACGATAAAACACGTAAATTGCATTGGAATCAAATACAAAAGGCACAATGCCGACTTAAGTACAAGAAGACTGACTTTTCTTACTGTCTATGTTTTGAACCATTCCAGTGACACTAGTTATAATTTCCGATGCTTCACTTCAGGCTTACTGTATCCCTCTCACCTTCTTAATGACGATGAAACACAGAAATTGCATCGGAATTAAATAAAAAATGCACAATGCCGACTTAGGTACAAAAAGACTGACACTTCTTACTGTCTGTTTTGAACCATTCCTGTGACAGTAGTTATAGATTCCGATGCTTCACGTCAGGTTTACTGTATCCCTCTGACCCTCCTATTGACGAAGAAACACAGAAATTGCATCGGAATTAAATACAAATGCACAATGCCGACTTAAGTACAAGAAAACTGACTCTTCTTACTGTCTATGATTTGAACCATTCCTGTGACACTAGTTATACATTCCGATGCTTCACTTCAGGTTTACTGTATCCCTCTGAGCTTCTTATCGTCGATGAAACACAGAGATTGCATCGGAATTATATACAAAAGGCACAATGTCGACTAAAGTACAAGAAAGCTGGCTCTTCTTACTGTCTATGATTTAAACCATTCCTGTGACACAAGTTACAGATTCCGATGCTTCACTTCAGGTTTACTGTATCCCTCTGATCTTCTTATTGACGATGAAGCACAGAAATTGCATCGGAATTAAATACAAAAGGCACAATGCCGACTCAATTACAAGAGGACTGGCTCTTCTTACTGTCTATGTTTTGAACCAATTCTGTGACACTAGTTATAGATTCCGATGCTTCACTTCAGGTTTACTGTATCCCTCTGACCTTCTTATTGACGAAGAAACGCAGATATTGCATCGCAATTAAATACAAAAGGCACAGTGCCGACTCAAGTACAAGAAGACTGGCTCTTTTTAGTGTCTATGCTGAACCTTTCCTGTGAGACCGGTTTTAGATTCCGATGCTTCACTTCAAGTTTACTGTATGCCTTGGACCTTCGTATTGACGCCGAAACAAAGATATTGCATCGGAATTAAGTAGAAAAGGCACAATGCTGACGTAAGTAAAAGAAAATTGACTCTTCTTACTGTCTATGTTTTGAACCATTCCTGTGACACTAGTTATAGATTCCGATGCTTCACTTCAGGTTTACTGTATCCCTCTGACCTTCTTTTTGACGATGAAACACAGAAATTGCATCGGAATTACATACAAAAGGCACAATGCCGAATTAAGTACAAGAAAACTGACTTTTCTTACTGTCCATGATTGAACCATTCCTGTGACTCTAGTTATAGATTCCGATGCTTCACTTCGGGTTTACTGTAACCCTCTGACCTTCTTATTGACGATGAAACACAGAAATTGCATCGGAATTAAATTCAAAATGCACAATGCCGACTTAAGTACAAGAAAACTGACTTTTCTTACTGTCTATGTTTTGAACCATTCTTGTGACACTAGTTATAGGTTCCGATGCTTCACTTCAGGTTTACTGTATCCCTCTGACCTTCTTAATGACGATGAAACACAGAAATTGCATCGGAATTAAATACAAAATGCACATTGCCGACTTAAGTACAAAAAGACTGACTCTTCTTACAGTCTGTTTTGAACCATTCCAGTGACAGTAGTTATAGATTCCGATTATTCACGTCAGGTTTACTGTATCCCTGTGACCTTCTTATTGACGATGAAGCACATAAATTGCATCGGAATTAAATACAAAAGGCACAATGCCGACTTAAGTACAAGAAAACTGACTCTTCTTACTGTCTATGTTTTGAACCATTCCTGTGACACTAGTTATAGATTCCGATGCTTCACTTCAGGTTTACTGTATCCCTCTGAGCTTCTTATTGTCGATGAAACACAGAGATTGCATCGGAATTATATACAAAAGGCACAATGCCGACTAAAGTACAAGAAGGCTGGCTCTTCTTACTGTCTATGTTTTAAACCATTCCTGTGACACTTGTTATAGATTCCGATGCTTCACTTCAGGTTTACTGTATCCCTCTGATCTTCTTGTCGACGATGAAACACAGAAATTGCATCGCACTTTAATACAAAAGGAACAATGCCGACTTAAGTACAAGAAGGCTGGCTCTTATTACTGTCTATGTTTTAAACCATTCCTGTGACACAAGTTATAGTTTCCGATGCTTCACTTCAGGTTTATTGTATACCTCTGATCTTCTTATTGACGATGAAACACAGAAATTGCATCGGAATTAAATACAAAAGGCACAATGCCGACTCAAGTACAAGAAGACTGGCTCTTCTTACTGCCTATGTTTTGAACCTTTCCTGTGAGACCGGTTTTAGATTCCGATGCTTCACTTCAAGTTTACTGTACCCCTTGGATCTTCTTATTGACGCCGAAACAAAGATATTGCATCGGAATCAAATAGAAAAGGCACAATGCCGACGTAAGTACAAGAAAATTGACTCTTCTTACTGTCTATGTTTTAAACCATTCCTGTGACACAAGTTATAGATTCCGATGCTTCACTTCAAGTTTACTGTATCCCTCTGATCTTCTTATTGACGATGAAACACAGAAATTGCATCGGACTTAAATACAAAAGGAACAATGCCGACATAAGTACAAGAAGGCTGGCTCTTATTACTGTCTATGATTTAAACCATTCCTGTGACACTAGTTATAGATTCCGATGCTTCACTTCCGGTTTACTGTATCCCTCTGACCTTCTTATTGACGATGAAACACAGAAATTGCATCGGAATTAAATACAAAATGCACAATGCCGACTTAAGTTCAAGAAAACTGACTCTTCTTACTGTCTATTTATTGAACCATTCCTGTGACACTAGTTATAGATTCCGATGCTTCACTTCAGGTTTACTGAATCCCTCTGACCTTCTTATTGACGATGAAACACAGATATAATATCGGAATGAAATACAAAAGGCACAATGCCGACTCAAGTACAAGAAGACTGGCTCTTCTTACTGTCTATGTTTTAAACCATTCCTGTGACACTAGTTATAGATTCCGATGGTTCACTTCAGGTTTACTGTATCCCTCTGACCTTCTTATTGACGATCAAACACAGAAAATTCATCGGAATTAAATAGAAAAGGCACAATACCGACTCAAGTACAAGAAGACTGACTCTTCTTACTGTCTATATTTTGAACCATTCCTGTGACTCTAGTTATAAATTCCGATGCTTCACTTCAGGTTTACTGTATCCAGCTGACTTTCTTATTGACGATGAAGCACATAAATTGCATCGGAATTAAATACAAAAGGCACAATGCCGACTTAAGTACAAGAAGACTGACTCTATTTACTGTTTAGGTTTTGAACCATTCCTGTGACACTAGTTATAGATTCCGATGCTTCACTTCAGGTTTACTGTATCCAACTGCCTTCTTATTGACGATGAAACACAGAAATTGTATCGGATTTAAATACATAAGGCACAATGCCGACTTAAGTAAAAGGAAACAGACTCTTCTTACTGTCTATGTTTTGAACCATTCCTGTGACACTAGTTATTGATTCCGATGCTTCACTTCAGGTTTACTGAATCCCTCTGACCTTCTTATTGACGATGAAACACAGATATAATATCGGAATGAAATACAAAAGGCACAATGCCGACTCAAGTACAAGAAGACTGGCTCATCTTACTGTCTATGTTTTGTTTCATTCCTCTGACACTAGTTATAGATTCCGATGCTTCACTTCAGGTTTACTGTATCACTCTGACCTTCTTATTGACGAAGAAACACAGATATTGCATCGGAATTAAATACAAAAGGCAATATGCCGACTTAAGTACAAGGAGACTGATCCTTATTACTGTCTATGCTTTGAACCATTCCTGTGACACTAGTTATAGATTCCGATGCTTCACTTCAGGTTTACTGTATCCCTTCGACCTTCGTATTGACGATGAAACACAGAAATTGCATCGGAAATTAAATACATAAGGCACAATGCCGACTTAAGTACTAAAAGACTGACTCTTCTTACTGTCTATGTTTTGAACCATTCCTGTGACACTAGTTAATATTCCGATGCTTTACTTCAGGTTTACGTATCCCTCTGACCTTCTTATTGACGTTGAAACACAGAAATTGCATTGGAATTAAATACAAAAGGCACAATGCCGACTTGAGTACAAAAAAACTGATTCTTCTTACTGTCAATGTTTTGAACCTTTCCTGTGACACTAGTTATAGATTCCTATGATTCACTTCAGGTTTACTGTATCCCTCTGACCCTCTTATTGACGTTGAAACACGTAAATTGCATCGGAATTAATACAAAAGGCACAATGTCGACATAAGTACAAGAAGACTGACTCTTCTTACTGTCTACGTTTTGAACCATTCCTGTGACACTTGTTATAGATTCCGATGCTTCACTTCAGGTTTACTGAATCCCTCTGACCTACTTATTGACGATGAAACACAGAAATAACATCGGAATTAAATACAAAGGGCACAATGCCGACTCAAGTACAAGAAGACTGGCTCTTCTTACTGTCTATGTTTAGAACCATTCCTGTGACACTAGTTATAGATTCCGATGCTTCGCTTCAGGTTTACTGTATGTTTCTGACCTTCTTATTGAGGCAGGAACACAGATATTGCATTGGAATTAAATACAAAAGGCAATATGCCGACTTAAGTACAAGAAGACTGACCCTTCTTACTGTCTATGTTTTGAACCATTCCTGTCACACTAGTTATGGATTCCGATGCTTCACTTCAGGTTTACTGTATCCCTCTGACGTTCTTATTGACGATGAAACACAGAAATTGCATCGGAATTAAATACAAAAGGCACAATGCCGACTTAAGTACCAGAAAACTGACTGTTCTTACTCTCTATGTTATGAACCATTCCTGTAACACCAGTTATAGATTCCGATGCTTCACTTCAGGTTTACTGAATCCCTCTGACCTTCTTATTGACGATGAAACACAGAAATTGCATCGGAATTAAATACAAAATGCACAATGCCGTCTTAAGTTCAAGAAAACTGACTCTTCTTACTGTCTATGTATTGAACCATTCCTGTGACACTAGTTATAGATTCCGATGCTTCACTTCAGGTTTACTGAATCCCTCTGACTTTCTAATTTACGATGAAACACAGATATAATATCGGAATGAAATACAAAAGGCACAATGCCGACTCAAGTACAAGAAGACTGGCTCTTCTTACTGTCTATGCTTTGAACCATTCCTGTGACACTAGTTATAGATTCCGATGCTTCACTTCAGGTTTACTGTATCCCTCTGACCTTCTTATTGACGATCAAACACAGAAAATTCATCGGAATTAAATAGAAAAGGCACAATGCCGACTCAAGTACAAGAAGACTGACTCTTCTTACTGTCTATATTTTGAACCATTCCTGTGACTCTAGTCATAAATTCCGATGCTTCACTTCAGGTTTACTGTATCCAGCTGACTTTCTTATTGACGATGAAGCACATAAATTGCATCGGAATTAAATACAAAAGGCACAATGCCGACTTAAGTACAAGAAGACTGACTCTACTTACTGTTTAGGTTTTTAACCATTCCTGTGACACTAGTTATAGATTCCGATGCTTCACATCAGGTTTACTGTATCCAGCTGCCTTCTTATTGACGATGAAACACAGAAATTGTATCGGATTTAAATACATAAGGCACAATGCCGACTTAAGTAAAAGGAAACAGACTCTTCTTACTGTCTATGTTTTGTACCATTCCTGTGACACTAGTTATAGATTCCGATGCTTCACTTCAGGTTTACTGAATCCCTCTGACCTTCTTATTGACGATGAAACACAGATATAATATCGGAATGAAATACAAAAGGCACAATGCCGACTCAAGTACAAGAAGACTGGCTCATCTTACTGTCTATGTTTTGATTCATTCCTCTGACACTAGTTATAGATTCCGATGCTTCACTTCAGGATTACTGTATCCCTCTGACCTTCGTATTGACGATGAAACACAGAAATTGCATCGGAAATTAAATACAAAAGGCACAATGCTGACTTAAGTACTAGAAGACTGACTCTTCTTACTGTCTATGTTTTGAACCATTCCTGTGTCACTAGTTAGAGATTCCGATGCTTTACTTCAGGTTTACGTATCCCTCTGATCTTCTTATTGACGATGAAACACAGAAATTGCATTGGAATTAAATACAAAAGCCACAATGCCGAATTAAGTACCAGAAAACTGACTGTTCATACTCTCTATGTTATGAACCATTCCTGTGACACTAGTTACAGATTCCGATGCTTCACTTCAGGTTTACTGTATCCCTCTGTCTTCTTATTTGACGATAAAACACAGAAATTGCATCGAAATTATATACAAAAGGCTCAATGCCCACCTAAGTACAAGAGGACTTACTCTTCTTACTTTCTATGTTTTGAACCATTCCTGTGATACTAGTTATAGATTCCGATGCTTCACTTCAGGTTTACTGTATCCCTTTGACCTTCTTATTGACGATGAAACACAGAAATAGCATCTTAATTAAATACAAATGGCACAATGACGACTCCAGTACAAGACGAGTGACTCTTCTTACTGTCTACGATTTGAACCATTCCGGTGACACTAGTTATAGATTCCGATGCTTCACTTCAGGTTTACTGTATCCCTCTGACCTTCTTATTGACGATGAAACACAAAATTTCATCAGAATTAAATACAAAAGGCACAATGGCGACTCAAGTACAAGAAGACGGGCTCTTCTTACTGCCTATGTTTTAATCCATTCCTGTGTCACTACTTATAGATTCCAATGCTTCACTTCAGGTTTACTGTATCCGGCTGACCTTCTTATTGACGATGAAACACAGAAATTGCATCGGAAGTATATACAAAATGCACAATGCTGACTTAAGTACAAGAAGACTGACTCTTCTTACTGACTATGTTTCGAACCATTCCTATGACACTAGTTATAGATTCCGATACTTCACTTCAGGTATACTGTATCCCTCTGACCTTATTATTGACGATGAAACACAGAAATTGCATCTTAATTAAATACAAAAGGTACAATGCCGACTTCAGTACAAAAACACTGAGACGTCTTACTGTCTATCGTTTGAACCATTCCTGTGTCACTAGTTATAGATTCCGATGCTTCACTTCAGGTTTACTGTATCCCTCTGACCTTCTTATTGACGTTAAACACAGAAAATTCATCGGAATTAAATACAAATGGCACAATGCCGACTCAAGAACAAGAAGACTAACTCTTCTTACTGTCTATATTTTGAACCATTCCTGTGACACTAGTTATAGATTCCGATGCTTCACTTCAGGTTTACTTTATCCCTCTGAGTTTCTTATTGACGATGAAACACAGAAATTGCATCGGAATTATATACAAAAGGCACAATGCCGACTTAAGTACAAGAAGAGTGACTCTTCTTACTGTCTATGTTTTGAACCATTCCTGTGACACTAGTTATAGATTCCGATGCTTCACTTCAGGTTTACTGCATCCCTGTGACCTTCTTATTGACGATGAAATACAGAAAGAGCATCGGAATTAAACTCAAAAGGCACAATGCCGACTTAATTACAAGAAAACTGACTCTTCTTACTGTCTATGTTTTGAACCATTCCTGTGACACTAGTTATAGATTCCGATGCTTCACTTCAGGTTTACTGTATCCCTCTGACGTTCTTATTGACGATGAAACACAGAAATTGCATCGGAATTAAATACAAAATGGACAATGCCGACTTAAGTTCAAGAAAACTGACTCTTCTTACTGTCTATGTATTGAACCATTCCTGTGACACTGGTAATAGATTCCGATGCTTCACTTCAGGTTTACTGAATCCCTCTGACCTTCTTATTGACGATGAAACACAGATATAACAAAGGAATGAAATGCAAAAGGCACAATGCCGACTCAAGTACAAGAAGACTGGCTCTTCTTACTGTCTATATTTTGAACCATTTCTGTGACACTAGTTATAGATTCCGATGCTTCACTTCAGGTTTACTGTATCACTCTGACCTTCTTATTGACGAAGAAACACACATATTGGATCGGAATTAAATACAATAGGCAATATGCCGACTTAAGTACAAGAGCACTGACCCTTCTTACTGTCTATCCTTTGATCCATTCCTGTGACACATGTTATAGATTCCGATGCTTCACTTCAGGTTTAATGTATCCCTCTGACCTTCTTATTGACGATGAAACACAGAAATTGCATCGGAATTAAATACAATAGTCACAATGCCGACATAAGTACAAGAGATCTCATTCTTCTTACTTTCTATGGTTTGAACCATTCCTGTGACACTAGTTATAAATTCCTATGCATCACTTCAGGTTTACTGTATCCCTCTGACCTTCTTATTGACGATGAAACACGTAAATTGCATCGGAAATAAATACAAAAGGCACAATGCCGACCCAAGTAAAAGAAGACTGGCTCTTCTTACAGTCTATGTTTTGAACCATTTCTGTGACACTAGTTATAGATTCCGATGCTTCACTTCAGGTTTAGTGTATCACTCTGACCTTCTTACTGACGAAGATACACAGATATTGCATCGGAATTAAATACAAAAGGCACAATGCCGACTTAAGTACAAGAAAACTGACTCTTCTTACTGTCTATTTTTGAACCATTCCTGTGACACGAGTTATAGATTCCGATGCTTCACTTCAGGTTTACTGTATCCCTCTGACCTTCTTATTGACGATGAAACACAGAAATTGCATCGGAATTAAATACAAAAGGCACAATGCCGACTTATGTACAAGAAAACTGACTCTTCTTACTGTCTATGTTTGAACCATTCGTGTGACACTAGTTACAGATTCCGATGCTTCACTTCAGGTTTACGGTATCCCTCTGACCTTCTTAATGACGATGAAACACAGAAATTGCATCGGAGTTAAATCCTAAAGGCACAATGCCGACTTAAGTACAAGAAAACTGACTCTTCTTACTGTCTATGTTTGAACTATTCCTGTGACACTAGTTATAGATTCCGAAGTTACACATCAGGTTTACTGTACCCCTCTGACCTTATTATTGACGATGAAACACAGAAATTGCATCTTAATTAAATACAAAAGGCACAATGCCGACTTATGTACAAGAAAACTGACTCTTCTTACTGTCTATGTTTGAACCATTCGTGTGACACTAGTTACAGATTCCGATGCTTCACTTCAGGTTTACGGTATCCCTCTGACCTTCTTATTGACGATAAAACACAGAAATTGCATCGGAATTATATACAAAAGGCTCAATGCCCACTTAAGTACAAGAGGACTTACTCTTCTTACTGTCTATGCTTTGAACCATTCCTGTGACACTAGTTATAGATTCCGATGTTTCACTTCAGGTTTACTGTATCCCTCTGACCTTCTTATTGACGATGAAACACAGAAATTGCATCTTAATTAAATACAAAAGGCACAATGCCGACTCCAGTTCGAGAAGAGTGACTCTTCTTACTGTCTATGATTTGAACCATTCCTGTGACACTATTTATAGATTCCGATGCTTCACTTCAGGGTTACTGTATCCCTCTTACCTTCTTATTGACGATCAAACACAGAAATTTCATCAGAATGAAATACAAAAGGCACAATGGCGACTCAAGTACAAGACGACGGGCTCTTCTTTCTGTCTATGTTTTGAACTATTCCTGTGACACTAGTTATAGATTCCGAAGTTTCACATCAGGTTTACTGTATCCCTCTGACCTTATTATTGACGAAGAAACACAGAAATTGCATCTTAATTAATTTCAAAAGGCACAATGCCGACTTAAGTACAAGAACACTGAGTCGTCTTACTGTCTATGGTTTGAACCATTCCTGTGACACTAGTTATAGATTCCGATGCTTCACTTCAGGTTTACTGTATCCCTCTGACCTTCTTATTGACGATCAAACACAGAAAATTCATCGGAATTAAATACAAAAGGCACAATGCCGACTCAAGTACAAGAAAACTGGCTCTTCTTACTGTCTATGTTTTGAACCATTCCTGTGACACTAGTTATAGATTCCTATACTTCACTTCAGGTTTACTATATCCCTCCGAGCTTCTTATTGACGATGAAACACAGTAATTACATCGGAAGTATATACAAAAGGCACATTGCCGACTTAAGTGCAAGAAGACTGACTCTTCTTACTGTCTATATTTTGAACAATTGGTGTGACACTAGTTACAAATTCCGATGCTTCACCTCAGGTTTACTGTATCCCTCTGACATTTTTATTGACGATGAAACACAGAAATTGCAACGGACTTAAATACAAAAGGCACAATGCCGACTTATGTACAAGAAAACTGACTCTTCTTACTGTCTATGTTTGAACCATTCATGTGACACTAGTTATAGATTCCGATGCTTCACTTCAGTTTTACTGTATCCCTCTGACCTTCTTATTGACGATGAAACACAGAAATTGCATCGGAATTATATACAAAAGGCACAATGCCGACTTAAGTGCAAGAAAACTGACTCTTCTTACTGTCTGTGTTTGAACCATTCCTGTGACACTAGTTATAGATTCCGATGCTTCACTTCAGGTTTACTGTATCCCTCTGACCATCTTATTGACGATGAAACACAGAAATTGCATCGGAATTGAATACAAAAGGCACAATGCCGACTTAAGTAGAAGAAAACTGACTCTTCTTACTGTCTATGTTTTGAACCATTCCTGTGACACTAGTTATAGATTCCGATGCTTCACTTCAAGTTTACTGTATCCCTCCGACCTTCTTATAGACGATGAAACACAGAAATTGCATCGGAAATAAATACAAAACGCACAATGTCGACTTAAGTACAAGAAAACTGACTCTTCTTACTCTCTATGTTTTGAACCATTCATGTGACACTAATTATAGATTCCGATGCTTCACTTCAGGATTACTGTGTCCCTCTGACCTTCTTATTGACGATGAAACATAGAAATTGCAACGGACTTAAATACAAAAGGCAATATGCCGACTTAAGTACAAGAAGACTGACCCTTCTTACTGTCTATGTTTTGATCGATTCCTGTGACACATGTTATAGATTCCGATGCTTCACTTCAGGTTTACTGTATTCCCCTGACCTTCTTATTGACGATGAAACACAGAAATTGCATCGGAATTAAATACAAAAGTCACAATGCCGACCTAAGTATAAGAGATGTCATTCTTCTTACTGTCTATGATTTGAACCATTCCTGTGACACTAGTTATAAATTCCTATGCATCACTTCAGGTTTACTGTATCCCTCTGACCTTCTTATTGACGATGAAACACGTAAATTGCATCGGAATTAAATACAAAAGGCACAATGCCGACTCAAGTGCAAGAAATCTGACTCTTCTTACTGTCTATGTTTTGAACCATTCCTGTGACACTAGTTATAGATTCCTATACTTCACTTAGGGGTTACTATATCCCTCCGAGCTTCTTATTGACGATGAAACACAGTAATTACATCGGAAGTATATACAAAAGGCACATTGCCGACTTAACTGCAAGAAGACTGACTCTTCTTACTGTCTATATTTTGAACAAATGATGTGACACTAGTTACAGATTCCGATGCTTCACCTCAGGTTTACTGTATGCGTCTGACATTTTTATTGACGCTGAAACACAGAAATTGCATCGGAATTAAATACAAAAGGCACAATGCAGACTTAAGTACAAGAAAACTGACTCTTCTTACTGTCTATGCTTTGATCCGCTCCTGTGCCACTAGTTATAGATTCTGATGCTTCACTTCAGGTTTACTGTATCCCTCTGACGTTCTTATCGACGATGAAACATAGAAATTGCATCGGAATTAAATAGAAAAGTAACAATGCCGACTTAAGTACAAGAAAACTGACTCTTCTTACTGTCTATGTTTTGAACTATTCCTGTGACACTAGTTATAGATTCCGATGCTTCACTTCAGGTTTACTGTATGCCTCTGACCTTCTTATTGACGATGAATCACATAAACTGCATCGGAATTAAATACAAAAGGCACAATGCCGACTTAAGTACAAGATAACTGACTCTTCTTACTGTCTATGTTTTGAACTATTCCTGTGACACTAGTTATAGATTCCGAAGTTTTAATTCAGGTTTACTGTATCCCTCTGACCTTCTTATTGACGATAAAACACAGAAATTGCATCGGAATTATATACAAAAGGCTCAATGCCCACTTAAGTACAAGAGGACTTACTCTTCTTACTGTCTATGCTTTGAACCATTCCTGTGACACTAGTTATAGATTCCAATGCTTCGCTTCAGGGTTACTGTATCCCTCTTACCTTCTTATTGACGATCAAACACAGAAAATTCATCGGAATTAAATACAAAAGGCACAATACCGACTCAAGTACAAGAAGACTGACTCTTCTTACTGTCTATATTTTGAACCATTTCTGTGACACTAGGTATAGATTCCGATGCTTCACTACAGGTTTACTGTATCCAGCTGACTTTCTTATTGACGATGAAGCACATAAATTGCATCGGAATTAAATACAAAAGGCACAATGCCGACTTAAGTACAAGAAGACTGACTCTACTTACTGTTTATGTTTGAACTATTCCTGTGACAATAGTTATAGATTCCTATGCATCACTTTAGGTTTACTGTATCCCTCTGACCTTCTTATTGACGGTGAAACACGTAAATTGCATCGGAATTAAATACAAAAGGCACAATGCCGACTCAAGTACAAGAAGACTGGCTCTTCTTACTCTCTATGTTTTGAACCATTTCAGTGACACTAGTTATAGATTCCGACGCTTCACTTCAGGTTTACTGTATCACTCTGACCATCTAATTGACGAAGAAACACAGATATTGGATCGGAATTAAATACTAAAGCCAATATGCCGACTTAAGTACAAGAAGACTGACCCTTCTTACTGTCTATGTTTTGATCCATTCCTGTGACACATGTTATAGATTCCGATGCTTCACTTCAGGTCTACTGTATTCCTCTGACCTTCTTATTGACGATGAAACACAGAAATTGCATCGGAATTAAATACAAAAGTCACAATGCCGACTTAAGTACAAGAGATCTCATACTTCTTACTGTCTATGTTTTGAACCATTCCTGTGACACTAGTTATAAATTCCTATGCATCACTTCAGGTTTACTGTATCCCTCTGACCTTCTTATTGACGATGAAACACGTAAATTGCATCGGAATTAAATACAAAAGGCACAATGCCGACTCAAGTACAAGAAATCTGACTCTTCTTACTGTCTATGTTTTGAACCATTCCTGTGACACTAGTTATAGATTCCTATACTTCACTTCAGGTTTACTATATCCCTCCGAGCTTCTTATTGACGAGGAAACACAGTAATTACATCGGAAGTATATACAAAAGGCACATTGCCGACTTAAGTGCAAGAAGACTGACTCTTCTTACCATCTATATTTTGAACAATTGATGTGACACTAGTTACAGATTCCGATGATTCACCTCAGGTTTACTGTTTCCCTCTGACATTTTTATTGACGATGAAACACAGAAATTGCATCGGAATTAAATACAAAAGGCACAATGCAGACTTAAGTACAAGAAAACTGACTCTTCTTACTGTCTATGTTTTGAACCATTCCTGTGACACTAGTTATAGATTCCGATGCTTCACTTCAGGTTCACTATATCCCTCTCACCTTCTTATTGACGATGAAACACAGAAATTGCATCGGAATTAAATACAAAACGCACAATGTCGACTTAAGTACAAGAAGACTGACTCTTCTTACTCTCTATGTTTTGAACCATTCATGTGACACTAATTATAGATTCCGATGCTTCACTTCAGAATTACTGTATCCCTCTGACCTTCTTATTGACGATGAAACACAGAAATTGCAACGGAATGAAATACAAAAGGCACAATGCCGACTTATGTACAAGAAAACTGACTCTTCTTACTGTCTATGTTTGAACCATTCATGTGACACTGGTTATAGATTCCGATGCTTCACTTCAGTTTTACTGTATCCCTCTGACCTTCTTATTGACGATGAAACACAGAAATTGCATCGGAATTATATACAAAAGGCACAATGCCGACTTAAGTACAAGAAAACTGACTCTTCTTACTGTCTATGTTTGAACCATTCCTGTGACAATAGTTATAGATTCCGATGCTTCACTTTAGGTTTACTGTATCCCTCTGACCTTCTTATTGACGATGAAACACAGAAATTGCATCGGAATTGAATACAAAAGTCACAATGCCGACTTAAGTAGAAGAAAACTGACTCTTCTTAGTGTCTATGTTTGAACCATTCATGTGACACTAGTTATAGATTCCGATGCTTCACTTCAGGTTTACTGTATCCCTCTGACCATCTTAATGACGATGAAACACAGAAATTGCATCGGAGTTAAATCCAAAAGGCACAATGCCGACTTAAGTACAAGAAAGCTGACTCTTCTTACTGTCTATACTTTGATCCGCTCCTGTGCCACTAGTTATAGATTCTGATGCTTCACTTCAGGTTTACTGTATCCCTCTGACGTTCGTATTGACGATGAAACATAGAAATTGCATCGGAATTAAATAGAAAAGTAACAATGTCGACTTAAGTACAAGAAAACTGACACTTCTTACTGTCTATGTTTTGAACTGTTCCTGTGACACTAGTTATAGATTCCGATGCTTCACTTCAGGTTTACTGTATCCCTCTGACCTTCTTATTGACGATGAAACACAGAAATTGCATCGGAACTAAATACAAAAGGCACAATGCCGACTTAAGTACAAGAAAACTGACTCTTCTTACTGTCTATGTTTGAACCATTCATGTGACACTAGTTATAGATTCCGATGCTTCACTTCAGGTTTACTGTGTCCGGCTGACCTTCTTATTGACGATGAAACACAGAAATTACATCGGAAGTATATACAAAATGCACAATGCGGACTTAAGTAAAAGAAGACTGAATCTACTTACTGTTTATGTTTGAACCATTCCTGTGACACTAGTTATAGATTCCGATGCTTCACTTCAGGTTTACTGTATCCAGCTGACCTTCTTATTGACGATGAAACACAGAAATTGTATCGGAATTAAATACATAAGGCACAATGCCGACTTAAGTAAAAGAAAACTAACTCTTCTTACTGTCTATGTTTTGAACCATTCCTGTGACACTAGTTATAGATTCCGATGCTTCACTTCAGGTTTACTGTATCCCTCTGACCTTCTTATTGACGATGAAACACAGAAATTGCATCGGAATTAAATATAAAAGGCACAATGCCGACTTAAGTACAAGATGACTGACTCTTCCTACTGTCTATGTTTTGAACCATTCCTGTGACACTAGTTATAGATTCCGATGCTTCACTTCAGGTTTACTGTATCCCTCTGACCTTCTTATTGACGATGAAACATAGAAATTGAATCCGAATTAAATACAAAAGGCACAATGCCGACTCAGGTACAAGAAGACTGGCTCTTCTTACTGTCTATGTTTTGAACCATTCCAGCGACACTAGTTATAGATTCCGATGCTTCACATCAGCTATACTGTATCGCTCTGACCTTCTTATTGACGAAGAAACACAGAAATTGCATCGGAATTAAATACAAAAGGCAAATGCCGACTCAAGTACAAGAAGACTGGCTCTTCTTACTGTCTATGTTTTGAACCATCTCTGTGACACTAGTTATAGATTCCGATGCTTCACTTCAGGTTTACTGTATCCCTCTGACCTTCCTATTGACGATGAAACACAGAAATTGCATCGGAATTAAATATAAAATGCACAATGCCGACTTAAGTACAAGAAGACTGACCCTTCTTACCGTCTATGTTTTGAACCATTCCTCTGACACTAGCTATAGATTCCGATGCTTCACTTCGGGTTTACTGTATCCCTCTGAGTTTGTTATTGACGATGAAACACAGAAATTGCATCGGAATTATATACAAAAGGCACAATGCCGACTTAAGTACAAGAAGAGTGACTCTTCTTACTGTCTATGTTTTGAACCATTCCTGTGACACTAGTTATAGATTCCGATGCTTCACTTCAGCTTTACTGCATCCCTCTGACCTTCGTATTGTCGATGAAACACGTAAATTGCAACGGAATTAAATACAAAAGGCACAATGCCGACTTAAGTACAGGAAGACTGACTCTTCTTACTGTCTATGTTTTGCACCATTCCTGTGACACTAGTTATAGATTCAGATGCTTCCCTTTAGGTTTACTGAATCCCTCTGACCTTCTTATTGTCGATGAAACACAGATATAACATCGGAATTCAATACAAAAGGCACAATGCAGACTCAAGTGCAAGACGACTGGCTCTTCTTACTGTCTATGTTTTGAACCATTTCTGTGACACTAGTTATAGATTCCGATGCTTCACTTCAGGTTTAGTGTAGCACTCTGACCTTCTTATTGACGAAGAAGCACAAATATTGCATCGGAATTAAATACAAAAGGCACAATGCCGACTTAAGTACAAGATAACTGACTCTTCTTACTGTCTATGTTTGAACCATTCCTGTGACACTAGTTATAGATTCCTATACTTCACTTCAGGTTTACTGTATCCCTCCGAGCTTCTTATTGACGATGAAACACAGTAATTACATCGGAAGTATATACAAAAGGCACATTGCCGACTTAAGTGCAAGAAGACTGACTCTTCTTACTGTCTATATTTTGAACAATTGATGTGACACTAGTTATAGATTCCGATGCTTCACCTCAGGTTTACTGTATCCCTCTGACATTTTTATTGACGATGAAACACAGAAATTGCATCGGAATTAAATACAAAAGGCGCAATGCAGACTTAAGTACAAGAAAACTGACTCTTCTTACTGTCATTGATTTGAACCAATCCTGTGACACTAGTTATAGATTCCGATGCTTCACTTCAGGTTTACTGTATCCCTCTGACCTTCTTATTGACGATGAAACACAGAAATTACATCGGAATTAAATACAAAACGCACAATGTCGACTTAAGTACAAGAAAACTGACTCTTATTACTCTCTATGTTTTGAACCATTCATGTGACACTAATTATAGATTCCGATGCTTCACTTAAGGATTACTGTATCCCTCTGACATTTTTATTGACGATGAAACACAGAAATTGCATCGGAATTAAATACAAAAGGCGCAATGCAGACTTAAGTACAAGAAAACTGACTCTTCTTACTGTCATTGTTTTGAACCATTCCTGTGACACTAGTTATAGATTCCGATGCTTCACTTCAGGTTTAGTGTAGCACTCTGACCTTCTTATTGACGAAGAAGCACAGATATTGCATCGGAATTAAATACAAAAGGCACAATTCCGACTTAAGTACAAGATAACTGACTCTTCTTACTGTCTATGTTTTGAACCATTCCTGTGACACTAGTTATAGATTCTTATACTTCACTTCAGGTTTACTGTATTCCTCCGAGCTTCTTACTGACGATGAAACACAGTAATTACATCGGAAGTATATACAAAAGGCACATTGCCGACTTAAGTGCAAGAAGACTGACTCTTCTTACTGTCTAAATTTTGAACAATTGATGTGACACTAGTTATAGATTCCGATGCTTCACTTCAGTTTTACTGTATCCCTCTGACCTTCTTATTGACGATGAAACACAGAAATTGCATCGGAATTAAATACAACAGGCAAATTGCCGACTTAAGTAAAAGAAAACCCATTCTTCTTACTGTCTATGTTTTGAACCATTCCTGTGACACTAGTTATAAATTCCTATGCATCACCTCAGGTTTACTGTATCCCTCTGACCTTCTAATAGACGATGAAACACGTAAATTGCATCGGAATTAAATACAAAAGGCACAATGCCGACTTAAGTACAGGAAGACTGACTCTTCTTACTGTCTATGTTTTGCACCATTCCTGTGACACTAGTTATAGATTCAGATGCTTCCCTTCAGGTTTACTGAATCCCTCTGACCTTCTTATTGACGATGAAACACAGATATAACATCGGAATTAAATACAAAAGGCACAATGCCGACTCAAGTACAAGAAGACTGGCTCTTCTTACTGTCTATGTATTGAACCATTTCTGTGACACTAGTTATAGATTCCGATGCTTCACTTCAGGTTTAGTGTATCACTCTGACCCTCTTATTGCCGAAGAAGTACAGATATTGCATCGGAATTAAATACAAAAGGCACAATGCCGACTTAAGTACAAGATAACTGACTCTTCTTAATGTCTATGTTTTGAACCATTCCTGTAACACTAGTTATAGATTCCTATACTTCACTTCAGGTTTGCTGTATCCCTCCGAGCTTCTTATTGACGATGAAACACAGTAATTACATCGGAAGTATATACAAAAGGCACATTGCCGACTTAAGTGCAAGAAGACTGACTCTTCTTACTGTCTATATTTTGAACAATTGATGTGACACTAGTTATAGAATCCGATGCTTCACCTCAGGTTTACTGTATCCCTCTGACATTTTTATTGACGATGAAAGACAGAAATTGCATCGGAATTAAATACAAAAGGCGCAATGCAGACTTAAGTACAAGAAAACTGACTCTTCTTACTGTCATTGCTTTGAACCATTCCTGTGACACTAGTTATAGATACCGATGCTTCACTTCAGGTTTACTGTATCCCTCTGACCTTCTTATTGACGATGAAACACAGAAATTGCATCGGAATTAAATACGAAACGCACAATGTCGACTTAAGTACAAGAAAACTGACTCTTCTTACTCTCTATGTTTTGAACCATTCATGTGACACTAGTTTTAGATACCGATGCTTCACTTCAGGATTACTGTATCCCTCTGACCTTCTTATTGACGATGAAACACAGAAAGTGCAACGGAATTAAATACAAAAGGCACAATGCCGACTTATGTACAAGAAAACTGACTCTTCTTACTGTCTATGTTTGAACCATTCATGTGACACTAGTTATGGATTCCGATGCTTCACTTCAGTTTTACTGTATCCCTCTGACCTTCTTATTGACGATGAAACACAGAAATTGCATCGGAATTAAATACAAAAGGCACAATGCCGACTTAAGTAAAAGAAAACCCATTCTTCTTAAGTCTATGTTTTGAACCATTCCTGTGACACTAGTTATAAATTCCTATGCATCACCTCAGGTTTACTGTATTCCTCTGTCCTTCTTATTGACGATGAAACACGTAAAATGCATCGGAATTAAATACAAAAGGCACAATGCCGACTTAAGTACAGGAAGACTGACTCTTCTTACTGTCTATGCTTTGCACCGTTCCTGTGACACTAGTTATAGATTCAGATGCTTCCCTTCAGGTTTACTGAATCCCTCTGACCTTCTTATTGACGATGAAACACAGATATAACATCGGAATTAAATACAAAAGGCACAATGCCGACTCAAGTACAAGAAGACTGGCTCTTCTTACTGTCTATGTATAGAACCATTTCTGTGACACTAGTTATAGACTCCGATGCTTCACTTCAGGTTTAGTGTATCACTCTGATCTTCTTATTGACGAAGAAGTACAGATATTGCATCGGAATTAAATACAAAAGGCACAATGCCCACTTAAGTACAAGATAACGGACTCTTCTTACTGTCTATGTTTTGAACCATTCCTGTGACACTAGTTATAGATTCCTATACTTCACTTCAGGTTTACGGTATCCCTCCGAGCTTCTTATTGACGATGAAACACAGTAATTACATCGGAAGTATATACAAAAGGCACATTGCCGACCTAATTGCAAGAAGACTGACTCTTCTTACTGTCTATATTTTGAACAATTGATGTGACACTAGTTATAGATTCCGATGCTTCACCTCAGGTTTACTGTATCCCTCTGACATTTTTATTGACGATGAAACACAGAAATTGCATCGGAATTAAATACACAAGGCGCAATGCAGACTTAAGTACAAGAAAACTGACTCTTCTTACTGTCATTGTTTTGATCCATTCCTGTGACACTAGTTATAGATTCCGATGCTTCACTTCAGGTTTACTGTATCCCTCTGACCTTCTTATTGACGATGAAACACAGAAATTGCATCGGAATTAAATACAAAACGCACAATGTCGACTTAAGTACAAGAAAACTGACTCTTCTTACTCTCTATGCTTTGAACCATTCATGTGACACTAATTATAGATTCCGATGCTTCACTTCAGCATTACTGTATCCCTCTGACCTTCTTATTGCCGATGAAACACAGAAATTGCAACGGAATTAAAAACAAAAGGCACAATGCCGACTTATGTACAAGAAAACTGACTCTTCGTACTGTCTATGTTTGAACCATTCATGTGACACTAGTTATAGATTCCGATGCTTCACTTCAGTTTTACTGTATCCCTCTGACTTTATTGTTGACGATGAAACACAGAAATTGCATCTTAATTAAATACAAATGGCACAATGCCGACTCAAGTACAAGAAGACTGAGTCTTCTTACTGTCTACATTTTGAACCATTTCTGTGACACTAGTTATAGATTCCGATGCTTCACTACAAGTTTACTGTATCCAGCTGACTTTCTTATTGACGATGAAGCACATAAATTGCATCGGAATTAAATACAAAAGGCACAATGCCGACTTAAGTACAAGAAGAATGACTCTCCTTACTGTTTATGTTTGAACCATTCCTGTGACACTAGTTATAGATTCCGATGCTTCACTTCAGGTTTACTGTATCCAGCCGACCTTCTTATTGACGATGAAACACAGAAATTGTATCGGAATTAAATACATAAGGCACAATGCCGACTTAAGTAAAAGAAAACTGACTCCTCTTACTGTCTATGTTTTGAACCATTCCTGTGACACTAGTTATAGATTCCGATGCTTCACTTCAGGTTTACTGTATCCCTCTGATCTTCTTATTGACGATGAAACACAGAAATTGCATCGGAATTAAATATAAAAGGCACAATGCCGACTTAAGTACAAGATGACTAACTCTTTCTACTGTCTATGTTTGAACCATTCCTGTGACACTGGTTATAGATTCCGATGCTTCACTTCAGGTTTACTGTATCCCTCTGACCTTCTTATTGACGATGAAACACAGAAATTGAATCCGAATTAAATACAAAAGGCACAATGCCGACTCAGGTACAAGAGGACTGGCTCTTCTTACTGTCTATGTTTTGAACCATTCCTGCGACACTAGTTATAGATTCCGATGCTTCACATCAGGTATACTGTATCCCTCTGACCTTCTTATTGACGAAGAAACACAGAAATTGCATCGGAATGAAATACAAAAGGCAAATGCCGACTCAAGTACAAGAAGACTGGCTCTTCTTACTGTCTATGTTTTGAACCATCTCTGTGACACTAGTTATAGATTCCGATGCTTCACTTCAGGTTTACTGTATCCCTCTGACCTTCCTATTGACGATGAAACACAGAAATTGCATCGGAATTAAATACAAATTGCAAAATGCCGACTTAAGTACAAGAAGACTGACCCTTCTTACTGTCTATGTTTTGAACCATTCCTGTGACACTAGCTATAGATTCCGATGCTTCACTTCGGGTTTACTGTATCCCTCTGAGTTTCTTATTGACGATGAAATACAGAAATTGCATCGGAATTATATACAAAAGGCACAATGCCGACTTAAGTACAAGAAGAGTGACTCTTCTTACTGTCTATGTTTTGAACCATTCCTGTGACACTAGTTATGGATTCCGATGCTTCACTTCAGGTTTACTGCATCTCTCTGACCTTCGTATTGACGATGAAACACAGAAATTGCATCGGAATTAAATACAAAAGGCACAATGCCGACTTAAGTAAAAGAAAACCCATTCTTCTTACTGTCTATGTTTTGAACCATTCCTGTGACACTAGTTATAAATTCCTTTGCATCACCTCAGGTTTACTGTATCCCTCTGACCTTCTTATTGACGATGAAACACGTAAATTGCATCGGAATTAAATACAAAAGGCACAATGCCGACTTAAGTACAGGAAGACTGACTCTTCTTACTGTCTATGTTTTGCACCATTCCTGTGACACTAGTTATAGATTCAGATGCTTCCCTTCAGGTTTACTGAATCCCTCTGACCTTCTTATTGACGATGAAACACAGATATAACATCGGAATTAAATACAAAAGGCACAATGCCGACTCAAGTACAAGAAGACTGGCTCTTCTTACTCTCTATGTTTTGAACCATTTCTGTGACACTAGTTATAGATTCCGATGCTTCACTTCAGGTTTAATGTATCACTCTGACCTACTTATTTACGAAGAAACACAGATATTGCATCGGAATTAAATACAAAAGGCACAATGCCGACTTAAGTACAAGATAACTGACTCTTCTTACTGGCTATGTTTTGAACCATTCCTGTGACACTAGTAATAGATTCCTATACTTCACTTCAGGTTTACTGTATCCCTCCGAGCTTCGTATTGACTATGAAACACAGTAATTACATCGGAAGTATATACAAAAGGCACATTGCCGACTTAAGTGCAAGATGACTGACTCTTCTTACTGTCTATTTTTTGAACAATTGATCTGACACTAGTTATACATTCCGATGCTTCACCTCAGGTTTACTGTATCCCTCTGACATTTTTATTGACGATGAAACACAGAAATTGCATCGGAATTAAATACACAAGGCGCAATGCAGACTTAAGTACAAGAAAACTGACTCTTCTTACTGTCATTGTTTTGATCCATTCCTGTGACACTAGTTATAGATTCCGATGCTTCACTTCAGGTTTACTGTATCCCTCTGACCTTCTTATTGACGATGAAACACAGAAATTGCATCGGAATTAAATACAAAACGCACAATGTCGACTTAAGTACAAGAAAACTGACTCTTCTTACTCTCTATGTTTTGAACCTTTCATGTGACACTAATTATAGATTCCGATGCTTCACTTCAGGATTACTGTATTCCTCTGACCTTCTTATTGACGATGAAACACAGAAATTGCAACGGAATTAAATACAAAAGGCACAATGCCGACTTATGTACAAGAAAACTGACTCTTCGTACTGTCTATGTTTGAACCATTCATGTGACACTAGTTATAGATTCCGATGCTTCACTTCAGTTTTACTGTATCCCTCTGACCTTCTTATTGACGATGAAACGCAGAAATTGCATCGGAATTATATACAAAAGGCTCAATGCCCACTTAAGTACAAGAGGACTTACTCTACTCACTGTCTATGCTTTGAACAATTCCTGTGACACTAGTTATAGATTCCGATGCTTCACTTCAGGGTTACTGTATCCCTCTGACTTTATTATTGACGATGAAACGCAGACATTGCATCTTAATTAAATACAAATGGCACAATGCCGACTTAAGTACAAGAACACTGAGTCGTCTTACTGTCTATGGTTTGAACCACTCCTGTGACACTAGTTATAGATTCCGATGCTTCACTTCAGGTTTACTGTATCCCTCTGACCTTCTTATTGACGATCAAACACAGAAAATTCATCGGAATTAACTACAAAAGGCACAATGCCGACTCAAGTACAAGAAGACTGACTCTTCTTACTGTCTACATTTTGAACCATTTCTGTGACACTAGTTATAGATTCCGATGCTTCACTACAAGTTTACTGTATCCAGCTGACTTTCTTATTGACGATGAAGCACATAAATTGCATCGGAATTAAATACAAAAGGCACAATGCCGACTTAAGTACAAGAAGACTGACTCTACTTACTGTTTATGTTTGAACCATTCCTGTGACACTAGTTATAGATTCCGATGCTTCACTTCAGGTTTACTGTATCCAGCCGACCTTCTTATTGACGATGAAACACAGAAATTGTATCGGAATTAAATACATAAGGCACAATGCCGACTTAAGTAAAAGAAAACTGACTCCTCTTACTGTCTATGTTTTGAACCATTCCTGTGACACTAGTTATAGATTCCGATGCTTCACTTCAGGTTTACTGTATCCCTCTGATCTTCTTATTGACGATGAAACACAGAAATTGCATCGGAATTAAATATAAAAGGCACAATGCCGACTTAAGTACAAGATGACTAACTCTTTCTACTGTCTATGTTTTGAACCATTCCTGTGACACTAGCTATAGATTCCGATGCTTCACTTCAGGTTTACTGTATCCCTCTGACCTTCTTATTGACGATGAAACACAGAAATTGAATCCGAATTAAATACAAAAGGCACAATGCCGACTCAGGTACAAGAGGACTGGCTCTTCTTACTGTCTATGTTTTGAACCATTCCTGCGACACTAGTTATAGATTCCGATGCTTCACATCAGGTATACTGTATCCCTCTGACCTTCTTATTGACGAAGAAACACAGAAATTGCATCGGAATTAAATACAAAAGGCAAATGCCGACTCAAGTACAAGAAGACTGGCTCTTCTTACTGTCTATGTTTTGAACCATCTCTGTGACACAAGTTATAGATTCCGATGCTTCACTTCAGGTTTACTGTATCCCTCTGACCTTCCTATTGACGATGAAACACAGAAATTGCATCGGAATTAAATACAAATTACAAAATGCCGACTTAAGTACAAGAAGACTGACCCTTCTTACTGTCTATGTTTTGAACCATTCCTGTGACACTAGCTATAGATTCCGATGCTTCACTTCGGGTTTCCTGTATCCCTCTGAGTTTCTTATTGACGATGAAATACAGAAATTGCATCGGAATTATATACAAAAATCACAATGCCGACTTAAGTACAAGAAGAGTGACTCTTCTTACTGTCTATGTTTTGAACCATTCCTGTGACACTACTTATAGATTCCGATGCTTCACTTCAGGTTTACTGCATCTCTCTGACCTTCGTATTGACGATGAAACACAGAAATTGCATCGGAATTAAATACAAAAGGCACAATGCCGACTTAAGTAAAAGAAAACCCATTCTACTTACTGTCTATGTTTTGAACCATTCCTGTGACACTAGTTATAAATTTCTTTGCATCACCTCAGGTTTACTGTATCCCTCTGACCTTCTTATTGACGATGAAACACGTAAATTGCATCGGAATTAAATACAAAAGGCACAATGCCGACTTAAGTACAGGAAGACTGACTCTTCTTACTGTCTATGTTTTGCACCATTCCTGTGACACTAGTTATAGGTTCCGATGCTTCACTTCAGGTTTACTGTATCCCTCTGACCTTCTTAATGACGATGAAACACAGAAATTGCATCGGAATTAAATACAACATGCACATTGCCGACTTAAGTACAAAAAGACTGACTCTTCTTACAGTCTGTTTTGAACCATTCCAGTGACGGTACTTATAGATTCCGATTATTCACGTCAGGTTTACTGTATCCCTCTGACCTTCTTATTGACGAAGAAACACAGAAATTGCATCGGAATGAAATACAAAAGGCGCAATGCCGACTTAAGTACAAGATAACTGACTCTTCTTACTGTCTATGTTTTGAACCATTCCTGTGACACTAGTTATAGATTCCTGTACTTCACTTCAGGTTTACTGTATCCCTCCGAGCTTCGTATTGACTATGAAACACAGTAATTACATCGGAAGTATATACAAAAGGCACATTGCCGACTTAAGTGCAAGAAGACTGACTCTTCTTACTGTCTATATTTTGAACAATTGATGTGACACTAGTTATAGATTCCGATGCTTCACCTCAGGTTTACTGTATCCCTCTGACATTTTCATTGACGATGAAACACTGAAATTGCTTCGAAAATGAAATACAAAAGGCGCAATGCAGACTTAAGTACAAGAAAACTGACTCTTCTTACTGTCATTGTTTTGAACCATTCCTGTGACACTAGTTATAGATTCCGATGCTTCACTTCAGGTTTACTGTATCCCTCTGACCTTCTTATTGACGATGAAACACTGAAATTGCATCGGAATTAAATACAAAACGCACAATGTCGACTTAAGTACAAGAAAACTGACTCGTCTTACTCTCTATGTTTTGAACCATTCATGTGACCCTAATTATAGATTCCGATGCTTCACTTCAGGATTACTGTATCCCTCTGACCTTCTTATTGACGATGAAACACAGAAATTGCAACGGAATTAAATACAAAAGGCACAATGCCGACTTATGTACAAGAAAACTGACTCTTCTTACTGTCTATGCTTTGATCCGCTCCTGTGCCACTAGTTATAGATTCCGATGCTTCACTTCAGGTTTACTATATCCCTCTGACGTTCTTATTGACGATGAAACATAGAAATTGCATCGGAATTAAATAGAAAAGTATCAATGCCGACTTAAGTACAAGAAAACTGACTGTTCTTACTGTCTATGTTTTGAACTATTCCTGTGACACTAGCTATAGATTCCGATGCCTCACTTCAGGTTTACTGTATCCCTCTGACCTTCTTATTGACGATGAAACACAGAAATTGTATCGGAATTAAATACATAAGGCACAATGCCGACTTAAGTAAAAGAAAACTGACTCCTCTTACTGTCTATGTTTTGAACCATTCCTGTGACACTAGTTATAGATTCCGATGCTTCACTTCAGGTTTACTGTATCCCTCTGATCTTCTTATTGACGATGAAACACAGAAATTGCATCGGAATTAAATATAAAAGGCACAATGCCGACTTAAGTACAAGATGACTAACTCTTTCTACTGTCTATGTTTGAACAATTCCTGTGACACTAGTTATAGATTCCGATGCTTCACTTCAGGTTTACTGTATCCCTCTGACCTTCGTATTGACGATGAAACACAGAAATTGCATCGGAATTAAATACAAAACGCACAATGCCGACTTAAGTAGAAGAAAACTGACTCTTCTTACTGTCTATGTTTGAACCATTCATGTGACACTAGTTATAGATTCCGATGCTTCACTTCTGGTTTTCTGTATCCCTCTGACCATCTTATTGACGATGAAACACAGAAATTGCATCGGAGTTAAATCCAAAAGGCACAATGCCGACATAAGTACAAGAAAACTGACTCTTCTTACTGTCTATGCTTTGATCCGCTCCTGTGCCACTAGTTATAGATTCCGATGCTTCACTTCAGGTTTACTATATCCCTCTGACGTTCTTATTGACGATGAAACATAGAAATTGCATCGGAATTAAATAGAAAAGTATCAATGCCGACTTAAGTACAAGAAAACTGACTGTTCTTACTGTCTATGTTTTGAACTATTCCTGTGACACTAGCTATAGATTCCGATGCCTCACTTCAGGTTTACTGTATCCCTCTGACCTTCTTATTGACGATGAAACACAGAAATTGTATCGGAATTAAATACATAAGGCACAATGCCGACTTAAGTAAAAGAAAACTGACTCCTCTTACTGTCTATGTTTTGAACCATTCCTGTGACACTAGTTATAGATTCCGATGCTTCACTTCAGGTTTACTGTATCCCTCTGATCTTCTTATTGACGATGAAACACAGAAATTGCATCGGAATTAAATATAAAAGGCACAATGCCGACTTAAGTACAAGATGACTAACTCTTTCTACTGTCTATGTTTTGAACCATTCCTGTGACACTAGTTATAGATTCCGATGCTTCACTTCAGGTTTACTGTATCCCTCTGACCTTCTTATTGACGATGAAACACAGAAATTGAATCCGAATTAAATACAAAAGGCACAATGCCGACTCAGGTACAAGAGGACTGGCTCTTCTTACTGTCTATGTTTTGAACCATTCCTGCGACACTAGTTATAGATTCCGATGCTTCACATCAGGTATACTGTATCCCTCTGACCTTCTTATTGACGAAGAAACACAGAAATTGCATCGGAATTAAATACAAAAGGCAAATGCCGACTCAAGTACAAGAAGACTGGCTCTTCTTACTGTCTATGTTTTGAACCATCTCTGTGACACTAGTTATAGATTCCGATGCTTCACTTCAGGTTTACTGTATCCCTCTGACCTTCCTATTGACGATGAAACACAGAAATTGCATCGGAATTAAATACAATATGCAAAATGCCGACTTAGGTACAAGAAGACTGACCCTTCTTACTGTCTATGTTTTGAACCATTCCTGTGACACTAGCTATAGATTCCGATGCTTCACTTCGGGTTTCCTGTATCCCTCTGAGTTTCTTATTGACGATGAAATACAGAAATTGCATCGGAATTATATACAAAAGGCACAATGCCGACTTAAGTACAAGAAGAGTGACTCTTCTTACTGTCTATGTTTTGAACCATTCCTGTGACACTAGTTATAGATTCCGATGCTTCACTTCAGGTTTACTGCATCTCTCTGACCTTCGTATTGACGATGAAACACAGAAATTGCATCGGAATTAAATACAAAAGGCACAATGCCGACTTAAGTAAAAGAAAACCCATTCTACTTACTGTCTATGTTTTGAACCATTCCTGTGACACTAGTTATAAATTCGTTTGCATCACCTCAGGTTTACTGTATCCCTCTGACCTTCTTATTGACGATGAAACACGTAAATTGCATCGGAATTAAATACAAAAGGCACAATGCCGACTTAAGTACAGGAAGACTGACTCTTCTAACTGTCTATGTTTTGCACCATTCCTGTGACACTAGTTATAGGTTCCGATGCTTCACTTCAGGTTTACTGTATCCCTTTGACCTTCTTAATGACGATGAAACACAGAAATTGCATCGGAATTAAATACAAAATGCACATTGCCGACTTAAGTACAAAAAGACTGACTCTTCTTACAGTCTGTTTTGAACCATTCCAGTGACGGTAGTTATAGATTCCGATTATTCACGTCAGGTTTACTGTATCCCTCTGACCTTCTTATTGACGAAGAAACACAGAAGGCGCAATGCCGACTTAAGTACAAGATAACTGACTCTTCTTACTGTCTATGTTTTGAACCATTCCTGTGACACTAGTTATAGATTCCTATACTTCACTTCAGGTTTACTGTATCCCTCCGAGCTTCGTATTGACTATGAAACACAGTAATTACATCGGAAGTATATACAAAAGGCACATTGCCGACTTAAGTGCAAGAAGACTGACTCTTCTTACTGTCTATATTTTGAACAATTGATGTGACACTAGTTATAGATTCCGATGCTTCACCTCAGGTTTACTGTATCCCTCTGACATTTTTATTGACGATGAAACACTGAAATTGCTTCGGAATTAAATACAAAAGGCGCAATGCAGACTTAAGTACAAGAAAACTGACTCTTCTTACTGTCATTGTTTTGAACCATTCCTGTGACACTAGTTATAGATTCCGATGCTTCACTTCAGGTTTACTGTATCCCTCTGACCTTCTTATTGACGATGAAACACTGAAATTGCATCGGAATTAAATACAAAACGCACAATGTCGACTTAAGTACAAGAAAACTGACTCGTCTTACTCTCTATGTTTTGAACCATTCATGTGACCCTAATTATAGATTCCGATGCTTCACTTCAGGATTACTGTATCCCTCTGACCTTCTTATTGACGATGAAACACAGAAATTGCAACGGAATTAAATACAAAAGGCACAATGCCGACTTATGTACAAGAAAACTGACTCTTCTTACTGTCTATGTTTGAACCATTCATGTGACACTAGTTATAGATTCCGATGCTTCACTTCAGTTTTACTGTATCTCTCTGACCTTCTTATTGACAATGAAATACAGAAATTGCATCGGAATTATATACAAAAGGCACAATGCCGACTTAAGTACAAGAAAACTGACTCTTCTTACTGTCTATGTTTGAACTATTCCTGTGACACTAGTTATAGATTCCGATGCTTCACTTCAGGTTTACTGTATCCCTCTGACCTTCGTATTGACGATGAAACACAGAAATTGCATCGGAATTAAATACAAAACGCACAATGCCGACTTAAGTAGAAGAAAACTGACTCTTCTTACTGTCTATATTTGAACCATTCATGTGACACTAGTTATAGATTCCGATGCTTCACTTCTGGTTTTCTGTATCCCTCTGACCATCTTATTGACGATGAAACACAGAAATTGCATCGGAGTTAAATCCAAAAGGCACAATGCCGACATAAGTACAAGAAAACTGACTCTTCTTACTGTCTATGCTTTGATCCGCTCCTGTGCCACTAGTTATAGATTCCGATGCTTCATTTCAGGTTTACTATATCCCTCTGACGTTATTATTGACGATGAAACATAGAAATTGCATCGGAATTAAATAGAAAAGTATCAATGCCGACTTAAGTACAAGAAAACTGACTGTTCTTACTGTCTATGTTTTGAACTATTCCTGTGACACTAGCTATAGATTCCGATGCCTCACTTCAGGTTTACTGTATCCCTCTGACCTTCTTATTGACGATGAAACATAGAAATTGCATCGGAATTAAATAGAAAAGGAACAATGCCGACTTAAGTACAAGAAGACTGACTCTTCTTACTGTCTATTTTTTGAACTATTCCTGTGACACTAGTTATAGATTCCGATGCTTCACTTCAGGTTTACTGTATGCCTCTGACCTTCTTATTGACGATGAATCACAGAAATTGCATCGGAATTAAATACAAAAGGCACAATGCCGACTTAAGTACAAGATAACTGACTCTTCTTACTGTCTATGTTTTGAACTATTCCTGTGACACTAGAAATAGATTCCGATGTTTCACTTCAGGTTTACTGTATTCCTCTGACCTTTTTATTGTCGATAAAACACAGAAATTGCATCGGAATTATATACAAAAAGCTCAATGCCCACTTAAGTACAAGAGGACTTACTCTTTTTACTGTCTATGTTTTGAACAATTCCTGTGACACTAGTTATAGATTCCGATGCTTCACTTCAGGTTTACTGTATCCCTTTAACCATCTTATTGACGATGAAACACAGAAATTGCATCTTAATTAAATACAAAAGGCACAATGCCGACTCCAGTACAAGAAGAGTGACTCTTCTTACTGTCTATGATTTGAACCATTCCTGTGACACAAGTTATAGATTCCGATGCTTCACTTCAGGGTTACTGTATCCCTCTGACCTTGTTATTGACGATGAAACACAGAAATTGCATCATAATTAAATACAAAAGGCACAATGCCGACTTAAGTACAAGAACACTGAGTCGTCTTACTGTCTATGGTTTGAACCATTCCTGTGACACTAGTTATAGATTCCGATGCTTCACTTCAGGTTTACTGTATCCCTCTGACCTTGTTATTGACGATCAAACACAGAAAATTCATCGGAATTAAATACAAAAGGCACAATGCCGACTTAAGTACAAGAAGACTGACTCTACTTACTGTTTATGTTTGAACCATTCCTGTGACACTAGTTATAGATTCCGATGCTTCACTTCAGGTTTACTGTATCCAGCTGACCTTCTTATTGACGATGAAACACAGAAATTGTATCGGAATTAAATACATAAGGCACAATGCCGACTTAAGTAAAAGAAAACGGACTCTTCTTACTGTCTATGTTTTGAACCATTCCTGTGACACTAGTTATAGATTCCGATGCTTCACTTCAGGATTACTGTATCCCTCTGACCTTCTTATTGACGATGAAACACAGAAATTGCATCGGAATTAAATATAAAAGGCACAATGCCGACCTAAGTACAAGATGACTGACTCTTCCTACTGTCTATGTTTTGAACCATTCCTGGGAGACTAGTTATAGATTCCGATGCTTCACTTCAGGTTTACTGTATCCCTCTTACCTTCTTATTGACGATGAAACACAGAAATTCAATCCGAATTAAATACAAAAGGCACAATGCCGACTCAGGTACAAGAAGACTGGCTCTTCTTTCTGTCTATGGTGTGAACCATTCCTGCGACACAACTTATAGACTCCGATGCTTCACATCAGGTATACTGTATCCCTCTGACGTTCTTATTGACGAAGAAACACAGAAATTGCATCGGAATTAAATACAAAAGGCACAATGCCGACTTAAGTACAAGAAGACTGACCCTTCTTACTGTCTATGTTTTGAACCATTCCTGTGACACTAGCTATAGATTCCGATGCTTCACTTCGGGTTTACTGTATCCCTCTGAGTTTCTTATTGACGATGAAATACAGAAATTGCATCGGAATTATATACAAAAGGCACAATGCCGACTTAAGTACAAGAAGAGTGACTCTTCTTACTGTCTATGTTTTGAACCATTCCTGTGACACTAGTTATAGATTCCGATGCTTCACTTCAGGTTTACTGCATCCCTCTGACCTTCGTATTGACGATGAAACACAGAAATTGAATCGGAATTAAATACAAAAGGCACATTGTCGACTTAAGTAAAAGATAACCCATTCTTCTTACTGTCTATGTTTTGAACCATTCCTGTGACACTAGTTATAAATTCCTTTGCATCACCTCAGGTTTACTGTATCCCTCTGACCTTCTTATTGACGATGAAACACGTAAATAGCATCGGAATTAAATACAAAAGTCACAATGCCGACTTAAGTACAGGAAGACTGACTCTTCCTACTGTCTATGTTTTGCACCATTCCTGTGACACTAGTTATAGATTCAGATGCTTCCCTTCAGGTTTACTGAATCCCTCTGACCTTCTTATTGACGATGAAACACAGATATAACATCGGAATTAAATACAAAAGGCACAATGCCGACTCAAGTACAAGAAGACTGGCTCTTCTTACTGTCTATGTTTTGAACCATTTCTGTGACACTAGTTATAGATTCCGATGCTTCACTTCAGGTTTAGTGTATCACTCTGACCTTCCTATTGACGAAGAAGCACAGATATTACATCGGAATTAAATACAAAAGGCACAATGCCGACTTAAGTACAAGATAACTGACTCTTCTTACTGTCTATGTTTTGAACCATACCTGTGACACAAGTTATAGATTCCTATACTTCATTTCAGGTTTACTGTATCCCTCCGAGCTTCGTATTGACGATGAAACACAGTAATTACATCGGAAGTATATACAAAAGGCACATTGCCGACTTAAGTGCAAGAAGACTGACTCTTCTTACTGTCTATATTTTGAACAATTGATGTGACACTAGTTATAGATTCCGATGCTTCACCTCAGGTTTACTGTATCCCTCTGACATTTTTATTGACGATGAAACACTGAAATTGCATCGGAATTAAATAGAAAAGGCACAATGCAGACTTAAGTACAAGAAAACTGACTCTTCTTATTGTCATTGTTTTGAACCATTCCTGTGACACTAGTTATAGATTCCGATGCTTCACTTCAGGTTTACTGTATCCCTCTGACCTTCTTATTGACGATGAAACACTGAAATTGCATCGGAAATAATTCAAAACGCACAATGTCGACTTAAGTACAAGCAAACTGACTCTTCTTACTCTCTATGTTTTGAACCATTCATGTGACACTAATTATAGATTCCGATGCTTCACTTCAGGATTACTGTATCTCTCTGACCTTCTTATTGACGATGAAACACAGAAATTGCAACGGAATTAAATACAAAAGGCACAATGCCGACTTATGTACAAGAAAACTGACTCTTCTTACTGTCTATGTTTGAACCATTCATGTGACACTAGTTATAGATTCCGATGCTTCACTTCAGTTTTACTGTATCTCTCTGACCTTCTGATTGACGATGAAATACAGAAATTGCATCGGAATTATATACAAAAGGCACAATGCCGACTTAAGTACAAGAAAACTGACTCTTCTTACTCTCTATGTATGAACCATTCCTGTGACACTAGTTACAGATTCCGATGCTTCACTTCAGGTTTAATGTATACCTCTGACCTTCTTATTGACGATGAAACACAGAAATTGCATCGGAGTTAAATCCAAAAGGCACAATGCCGACATAAGTACAAGAAAACTGACTCTTCTTAGTGTCTATGCTTTGATCCGCTCCTGTGCCACTAGTTATAGATTCCGATGCTTCACTTCAGGTTTACTGTATCCCTCTGACGTTCTTATTGACGATGAAACATAGAAATTGCATCGGAATTAAATAGAAAAGTATCAATGCCGACTTAAGTACAAGAAAACTGACTGTTCTTACTGTCTATGTTTTGAACTATTCCTGTGACAATAGCTATAGATTCCGATGCTTCACTTCAGGTTTACTGTATGCCTCTGACCTTCTTATTGACGATGAATCACAGAAATTGCATCGGAATTATATACAAAAGGCACAATGCCGACTTAAGTACAAGATAACTGACTCTTCTTACTATCTATGTTTTGAACTATTCCTGTGACACTAGTTATAGACTCCGATGTTTCACTTCAGGTTTACTGTATTGCTCTGACCTTCTTATTGACGAAAAAAAACACAGAAATTGCATCGGAATTATATACAAAAAGCTCAATGCGCACTTAAGTACAAGAGGACTTACTCTTCTTACTGTCTATGCTTTGAACAATTCCTGTGACACTAGTTATAGATTCCGATGCTTCACTTCACGTTTACTGTATCCCTTTGACCTTCTTATTGACAATGAAACACAGAAATTGCATCTTAATTAAATACAAAGGCACAATGCCGACTCCAGTACAAGAAGAATGACTCTTCTTACTGTCTATGATTTGAACCATTCCTGTGACACAAGTAATAGATTCCGATGCTTCACTTCAGGGTTACTGTATCCCTCTGACCTTCTTATTGACGATCAAACACAGAAATTTCATCAGAATTAAATACAAAAGGCACAATGGCGACTCAAGTACACGAAGACGGGCTCTTCTTACTGCCTATGTTTTGAACCATTCCTGTGACACTAGTTATGGATTCCGATACTTCACTTCAGGTCTACTGTATCCCTCTGACCTGACTATTGACGATGAAACACAGAAATTGCATCTTAATTAAATACAAAAGGCACAATGCCGACTTACGTACAAGAACACTGAGTCGACTTACTGACTATGGTTTGAACCATTCCTGTGACACTAGTTATAGATTCCGATGCTTCACTTCAGGTTTACTGTATCCCTCTGACCTTGTTATTGACGATCAAACACAGAAAATTCATCGGAATTAAATACAAAAGGCACAATGCCGACTCAAGTTCAAGAAGACTGACTCTTCTTACTGTCTATATTTTGAACCATTTCTGTGACACTAGTTATAGATTCCGATGCTTCACTACAGGTTTACTGTATCCAGCTGACTTTCTTATTGACGATGAAACACAGAAATTGCATCGGAAGTATATACAAAATGCACAATGCCGACTTAAGTACAAGAAGATTGACTCTTCTTACTGACTAAGTTTTGAACCATACCTATGACACTAGTTATAGATTCCGATACTTCACTTCAGGTTTACTGTATCCCTCTGACCTTCTTATTGACGATGAAACACATAAATTTTATCGGAATTAAATACATAAGGCACAATGCCGACTCAGGTACAAGAAGACTGGCTCTTCCTACTGTCTATGTTTTTAACCATTCCTGCGACACTAGTTATAGATTCCGATGCTTCACATCAGGTATACTGTATCCCTCTGACCTTCTTATTGACAAAGAAACACAGAAATTGCATCGGAATTATATACAAAAGGCAAATGCCGACTCAAGTACAAGAAGACTGGCGCTTCTTACTGTCTATGTTTTGAACCATTGCTGTGACACTAATAATAGATTCCGATGCTTCACTTCATTTTTACTGTATCCCTCTGAACTTCGTATTGACGATGAAACACAGAAATTGCATCGGAATTAAATACAAAATGCAAAATGCCGACTTAATTACAAGAAGACTGACCCTTCTAACTGTCTATGTTTGAACCATTCCTGTGTCAGTAGTTATAGATTCCGATGCTTCACTTCGGGTTTACTGTATCCCTCTGACCGTCTTATTGACGATGAAACACAGAAATTGCATCGGAATTAAATACAAAATGAACAATGCCGACTTAAGTTCAAGAAAACTGACTCTTCTTAGTGTCTATGTATTGAACCATTCCTGTGACACTAGTTATAGTTTCCGATGCTTCACTTCAGGTTTACTGAATCCCTCTGACCTTCTTATTGACGATGAAACACAGATATAACATCGGAATTAAATACAAAAGGCATAATGCCGACTCAAGTACAAGGAGACTGGCTCTTCTTACTGTCTATGTTTTGAACCATTTCTGTGACACTAGTTATAGATTCCGATGCTTCACTTCAGGTTTACTGTATCCCTCTGACCTTCGTGTTGACGATTATACACAGAAATTGCATAGGAATTTAATACAAAAGGCACAATGACGACTTAAGTACAAGAAAACTGTCTCTTCTTAATGTCTAAGATTTGAACCATTCATGTGACACTAGTTATAGATTCCGATGCTTCACTTCAGGTTTACTGTATCTCTCTGACCTTCTTATTGACAATGAAACACAGAAATTGCATCGGAATTAAATGCAAAACGCACAATGTCGACTTAAGTACAAGAAAACTGACTCTTCTTACTCTCTATGTTTTGAACCATTCATATGACACTAATTGCAGATTCCGATGCTTCACTTCAGGTTTACTGTAACTCTCTGACCTTCTTATTGACGATGAAAAACAGAAATTGCAACGGAATTAAATTCAAAAGGCACAATGCCGACTTATGTACAAGAAAACAGACTCTTCTTACTGTCTATGTTTGAACCATTCCTGTGACACTACTTATAGATTCCAATGCTTCACTTCAGGTTTACTGTATCCAGCTGACCTTCTTATTGACGAAGAAACACAGAAATGGCATCGAAATTAGATACAAAAGGCAAATGCCGACTCAAGTACAAGAAGACTGGGTCTTCTTACTGTCTATGTTTTGAACCATTTCTGTGACACTAGTTATAGATTCCGATGCTTCACTTCAGGTTTACTGTATTCCTCTGAACTTCGTATTGACGATGAAAAACAGAAACTGCATCGGAATTAAATACAAAATGCAAAATGCCGACTTAAGTACAAGAAGACTGACCTTTCTTACTGTCTATGATTTGAAGCATTCCTGTAACACTAGTTATAGATTCCGATGCTTCACTTCGGGTATACTGTATCCCTCTGAGCTTCTTATTGACGATGAAACACAGAAATTGCATCCGAATTATATACAAAAGGCACAATGCCGACTTAAGTACAAGAAGAGTGACTATTCTTACTGTCTATGTTTTGAACCATTCCTGTGACACTAGTTATAGATTCCGATGCTTCACTTCAGGTTTACTGTATTACTTTGACCTTCTTATTGTCGATGAAACACACAAATTGCGTCTTAATTAAATACAAAAGGCACAATGCCGACTTAAGTACAAGAAGACTGACTCTTCTTACTGTCTATGATTTGAACCATTCCTGTGACACTAGTTACAGATTCCGTTGCTTCACTTCAGGTTTTCTGTATCCCTCTGACCTTCTTATTGACGATGAAACACAGATATTGCATCGGAATTAAATACAAAATGAACAATGCCGACTTAAGTTCAAGAAAACTGACTCTTCTTACTGTCTATGTATTGAACCATTCCTGTGACACTAGTAATAGATTCCGAAGCTTCACTTCAGGTTTACTGAATCCCTCTCACCTTCTTATTGACGATGTAACACAGATATACCATCGGAATTAAATACAAAAGGCACAATGCCGACTCAAGTACAAGAAGACTGGGTCTTCTTACTGTCTATGTTTTGAACCATTTCTGTGACACTAGTTATAGATTCCGATGCTTCACTTCAGGTTTACTGTATCCCTCTGACCTTATTATTGTCGATGAAACACAGAAAATGCATCTTAATTAAATACAAAAGGCACAATGCCAACTTCAGTACAAGAACACGGAGTCTTCTTACTGTCTATGGGTTCAACCATTCCTGTGACATTAGTTATAGATTCCGATGCTTCACATCAGGTATACTGTATCCCTCTGACCTTCTTATTGACGAAGAAACACAGAAATTGCATTGGAATTAAATACAAAAGGCAAATGCCGACTCAAGTACAAGAACACTGGCGCTTCTTACTGTCTATGTTTTGAACCATTTCTGTGACACTAGTTATAGATTCCGATGCTTCACTTCGGGTTTACTGTATCCCTCTGAGCTTCTTATTGACGATGAAACACAGAAATTGCATCGGAATTATATACAAAAAGGACAATGCCGACTTATGTACAAGAAAACTGACTGTTCTTACTGTCTATGTTTAGAACCATTCCTGTGACACTAGTTATAGATTCCGATACTTCACTTCTGGTTTACTGTAAACCTCTGACCTTCTTATTGACGATGAAACACAGAAATTGCATCGGAGTTAAATCCAAAAGGCACAATGCCGACTTAAGTACAAGAAAACTGACTCTTCTTACGGTCTATGCATTGATCCGCTCCTGTGACACCAGTTATAGATTCCGATGCTTCTCCTCAGGTTTACTGTATCCCTCTGACCTTCTTATTGACGATGAAACACAGAAATTGCATCGGAATTAAATACTAAAGGCACAATGCCGACTTAAGTACAAGATAACTGACTCTTCTTACTGTCTATGTTTTGAACTATTCATGTGACAGTAGTTATAGATTCCGATGCTTCACTTCAGGTTTACTGTATCCCTCTGACCTTCGTATTGACGATGAAACACAGAAATTGCATCGGAATTAAATACAAAAGCAAAATGCCGACTTAAGTACAAGAAAACTCATTCTTCTTCCTGTCTATGTTTTACACCATTCATGTGACACTAGTTATAAATTCCTATGCATCACTTCAGGTTTACTGTATCCCTCTGACCTTCTTATTGACGATGAAACACGTAAATTGCATCGGAATTAAATACAAAAGGCACAATGCCGACTTAAGTACAGAGACTGACTCTTTTTACTGTCTATGTTTTGCACCATTCCTGTGACACTACTTATAGATTCAGATGCTTCACTTCAAGTTTACTGAATCCCTCCGACCTTCTTATTGACGATGAAACACAGATATAACATCGGAATTAAATACAAAAGGCACAATGCCGACTGAGGTACAAGAAGACTGGCTCTTCTTACTGTCTATGTTTTGAACCATTCCTGCGGCACTAGTTTTAGATTCCGATGCTTCACATCAGGTATACTGTATCCCTCTGACCTTCTTATTGACGAAGAAACACAGAAATTGCATCGGAATTAAATACATAAGGCAAATGCCGACTCAAGTACAAGAAGACTGGCTCTTCTTACTATCTATGTTTTGAACCATTCCTGTAACACTAGTTATAGATTCCGATGCTTCACCTCGGGTTTACTGTATCCCTCTGAGCTTCTTATTGACGATGAAACACAGAAATTGCATCGGAATTATATACAAAGGGCACAATGCCGACTTAAATACAAGAAGTGACTCTTCTTACAATCTATGTTTTGAACTATTCCTGAGACACTACTTATATATTCCAATGCTACACTTCAGGTTTACAGTATTCGGCTGACCTTCTTATTGACGATGAAACACAGAAATTGCATCTTAATTAAATACAAAAGGCACAATGCCGACTTAAGTACAAGAAGACTGACTCTTCTTACTGTCTATGTTTTGAACCATTCCTGTGACACTAGTTATAGATTCCGATGCTTCACTTCAGGTTTACTGTATCCCTCTGACCTTCTTATTGACGATGAAACACAGAAATTGCATCGGAATTAAATACAAAATGAACAATGCCGACTTAAGTTCAAGAAAACTGACTTTTCTTACTGTCTATGAATTGAACCATTCCTGTGACACTAGTAATAGATTTCGATGCTTCACTTCAGGTTTACTGAATCCCTCTCACCTTCTTATTGACGATGAAACACAGATATAACATCGGAATTAAATACAAAATGCACAATGCCGACTCAAGTACAAGAAGACTGGCTCTTCTTACTGTCTATGTTTTGAACCATTTCTGTGACACTAGTTATAGATTCCGATGCTTCACTTCAGGTTTACTGTATCCCTCTGACCTTCTTATTGACGATGAAACACAGAAATTGCATCGGAATTAAATACAAAACGCACAATGTCGACTTAAGTACAAGAAAACTAAGTCTTCTTACTCTCTATGTTTTGAACCATTCATGTGACACTAATTATAGATTCCGATGCTTCACTTCAGGTTTACTGTATCCCTCTGACCTTCTTATTGACGATGAAACACAGAAATTGCAACGGAATTAAATTCAAAAGGCACAATGCCGACTTAAGTACAACAAAACAGACTCTTCTTACTGTCTATGTTTTGAACCATTCCTGTGACACTACTTATATATTCCAATGCTTCACTTCAGGTTTACAGTATTCGGCTGACCTTCTTATTGACGATGAAACACAGAAATTGCATCGGAAGTATATACAAAATGCACAATGCCGACTTAAGTACAAGAAGACTGACTCTTCTTACTGACTAAGTTTTGAACCATTCCTATGACACTAGTTATAGATTCCGATACTTCACTTCAGGTTTACTGTATCCCTCTGACCTTATTATTGACGACGAAACACAGAAAATGCATCTTAATTAAATACAAAAGGCACAATGCCGACTTCAGTACAAGAACACTGCGTCTTCTTACTGTCTATGGTTTCAACCATTCCTGTGACACTAGTTATAGATTCCGATGCTTCACTTCTGGTTTACTGCATCCCTCTGACCTTCGTATTGACGATGAAACACAGAAATTGAATCCGAATTAAATAGAAAAGGCACAATGCCGACTCAGGTTCAAGAAGACTGGCTCTTCTTACTGTCTATGTTTTGAACCATTCCTGCGACACTAGTTATAGATTCCGATGCTTCACATCAGGTATACTTTATCCCTCTGACCTTCTTATTGACGAAGAAACACAGAAATTGCATCGGAATTAAATACAAAAGGCAAATGCCGACTCAAGTACAAGAAGACTGGCGCTTCTTACTGTCTATGTTTTGAACCATTTCTGTGACACTAGTTATAGATTCCGATGCTTCACTTCAGGTTTACTGTATCCCTTGAACTTCGTATTGACGATGAAACACAGAAATTGCATCGGAATTAAATACAAAATGCAAAATGCCGACTTAATTTCAAGAAGACTGACCCTTCTTACTGTCTATGTTTTGAACCATTCCTGTGTCACTAGTTATAGATTCCGATGCTTCACTTCAGGTTTACTGTATTACTTTGACCTTCATATTGACGATGAAACACAGAAATTGCATCTGAATAAAATACAAAATGAACAATGCCAACTTAAGTACATGAAAACTGACTCTTCTTACTGTCTATGTTTTGAACCATTCCTGTGACACTAGTTATAGATTCCGAAGCTTCACTTCAGGTTTACTGTATTACTTTGACCTTCATATTGACGATGAAACACAGAAATTGCATCTGAATTAAATACAGAATGAACAATGCCGACTTAAGTACAAGAAGACTGACTCTTCTTACTCTTTTTTTTTTGAACCATTCCTGAGACACTAGTTATAGATTCCGATGCTTCACTTCAGGTTTACTGTATCCCTCTGACCGTCTTATTGACGATGAAACACAGAAATTGCATCGGAATTAAATACAAAATGAACAATGCCGACTTAAGTTCAAGAAAACTGACTCTTCTTACTGTCTATGTATTGAACCATTCCTGTGACACTAGTTATGGATTCCGATGCTTCACTTCAGGTATACTGAATCCCTCTGGCCTTCTTATTGACGATGAAACACAGATATAACATCGGAATTAAATACAAAAGGCACAATGCCGACTCAAGGACAAGGAGACTGGCTCTTCTTACTGTCTATGTTTTGAACCATTTCTGTGACACTAGTTATAGATTCCGATGCTTCACTTCAGGTTTACTGTATCCCTCTGACCTTCGTATTGACGATTATACACAGAAATTGCATAGGAATTTAATACAAAAGGCACAATGCCGACTTAAGTACAAGAAAATTGTCTCTTCTTAATGTCTATGATTTGAACCATTCCTTTGACACTACTTATATATTCCAATGCTTCACTTCAGGTTTACAGTATCCATCTGACCTTCTAATTGACGATGAAATACAGAAATTGCATCGGAAGTATATACAAAATGCACAATGCCGGCTTAAGTACAAGAAGACTGACTCTTCTTACTGACTAAGTTTTGAACCATTCCTATGACACTAGTTATAGATTCCGATACTTCACTTCAGGCTTACTGTATCCCTCTGACCTTATTATTGACGATAAAACACAGAAAATGCATCTTAATTAAATACAAAAGGCACAATGCCAATATCAGTACAAGAACACTGAGTCTTCTTACTGTCTATGGGTTCAACCATTCCTGTGACACTAGTTATAGATTCCGATGCTTCACATCAGGTATACTGTATCCCTCTGACCTTCTTATTGACGAAGAAACACAGAAATTGCATCGGAAATAAATACAAAAGGCAAATGCCGCCTCAAGTACAAGAACACTGGCGCTTCTTACTGTCTATGTTTTGAACCATTTCTCCGACACTAGTTATAGATTCCGATGCTTCACTTCAGGTTTACTGTATCCCTCTGAACTTCGTATTGACGATGAAACACAGAAATTGCATCGGAATTAAATACAAAATACAAAATGCCGACTTAAGTACAAGAAGACTGACCCTTCTTACTGTCTATGTTTTGAACCATTCCTGTGACACTAGTTATAGATTCCGATGCTTCACTTCGGGTTTACTGTATCCCTCTGAGCTTCTTATTGAAGATGAAACACAGATATAACATCTGAATGATATACAAAAGGCACAATGCCGACTTAAGTACATGAAAACTGACTCTTCTTACTGT